>NW_018478691.1:0-2626 GCF_002113885.1 Mizuhopecten yessoensis | reverse complement strand
TATATTACTTACAACTTTATAAAAGACTATTATATTACTTACAACCTGCTTCATTTATTGTTATTTTTTTTATATATAATTTGCTTTTAAATCTTTAAAATACGATACTAGGAAAAAAATATATGAAGTAAATAGGTACAGTGATTAATATCATTATCATTTACAGTACAGATACCCTGGTAATATTTTTGTTGTTAAGATGGGACTGGATTTGGACAACATAATCCCCAGGACGAGGAGGACATTGATTCTCTCATACAACACCATCACCAGATGCAGGAACGACTTGCTGATGAAATGCTGATGTTGACGAGGAATCTGAAAGACAGTGTGAGAGACTCTGGTAGAATAGTGAAGGAGGATAGCAAGGTAAACAGTTGTAGTTGATACAGGTGTTAGATACCTATAAACAGGTCTTATAATGATGATGGTAGGTGTTGAATAATAGAAAAAAATCAAATATACTTGAAGATATAAAAGTTTATAAAGAATAACTTTCTTAAATTAAAAAATTAGAGCACTGTTTCTTTGTCCTATGTATTCAAAAAAGAAAGAGAAAATTATCTCTCTATAAACTTATTGTCAAACCATGCTTGGTTTAATTTATCTTGAAAAAGAGCTGTCCAGGATATTGTGTTCAATACCATTCTAATGCAAAAGAAACTTACAACTTCAAACCGTGACAATGTTTTTGAAATCAAGTTTTGAATTATGTATTGTTAAAATTCTCTTTGCAGAAAGTGATGGAAACGACCAAGCTGGCCGACGTGAACTATAACAAGCTAGCCGCAGTCAGTGAGAAGGTGGAGAAACACACGAAGGGCTGTGACTGGTGTATGTGGGTTATGCTGGCTGTCGTTATCATGATGTTTTTATTTATGATCATGTTCATCAGACTTTTCCCTAAGAAACATTACATCTATGACGAGGATTTATGATTAAAGATTTGTGTAATGTAATACAGTACGGGAGTTGTTGTACGAAAGACGTTTGTGAGTTATTTATAGAATAGTGTTTGGTTTTGTGGAATTATATTATACTATAAATGTAGTTATATGTTAACAGCTCTGGTGCTCTAAAAACACCCCCATAAAATACCTCTCTGGAGGAATATTTAATGATTAAAATTTATAAATCAGAACATTGATCCCTTACTGATAGGAGTGACCATGAGTTAATGCATGGGTTCTTTCTTCGTGTATCAATCTGTTATTGTTTTGATTAAAAATGTCTTCCTATGCTGGAATCCTCTTCTTCTTCCAATAATCTGCATACCACCTCTGGTGTATTGCCGCGGATGAATAAAGGTGCTGCATTAATATTCCAGTGAAAATAAATTTTATAACATTTCTACTGCCATTAGTTTTACTATATGATGATAGGGTTTACTGCTAAAATAATCACATTTATAGTACAATATAGGTATATGTTTTAGAAGTATGCAAGGATGAAATAGGTGTGTGCTACTTGAGAATTATGGTAGCTGTATGTAAAATTTGTTTAAAATTCAGTGACTGTACAGGGCATGTTATATTTATATAAAAGTAAAGATTTTAACATGCTACAAATGTTACATATAACAGTAATATAAAATTTAATTATTAGAGGTTTCTTAAATTTTCAATAAAGATCAAGATTTGCTGGGTGTCCTTCTAAATTCAGTAAACACAGAAAACCAATAGTGAGTGGGAACCTTTTCCTCCTATATTATTCAAATTATATCCAAAAAGTCTGTTTATACATAACTCCAGTTTCCATCCAAGAGAAGATTGCAAAGAAACCAATCACTACCATTACAAATATAAATAGTACAGTAGGACGTGTAAAGCAAAATGGGACTTGTCATGTATTGTGCCTAGAATTCTTACAGCTTCAGTAGACTAACTAAATTATTGTGCCTCAGAAATTACAAATTAGCTGTATTTTTACAACAGCAATAACAGTATATATCTATAGACAGTATTTTACCAGTGGTAACCCCAGGAGGTCATCCTTACATAGTGGGTAGTTCTGGACCTTACCAATCCCAGGAAGATGGTCCTCCATTATCCTTGGTTTATAGTCCTTAGAGACAGTTTTGGTTTCCAGGCTATTCCTTAACTTGAATCCTGTATCCAAGAGGGGTTGATTGCCAGACATTACCTTCATGTATAAAACCTTTCAAAAACAAGATTGGCTTAACTGTGAACCAGAACTTATTACTGGTAAATGGTTTCATAAAAGTATGTCCTCCCTCATGTGATGATGAGGTGCCAGCATGAATCTCCTCCTTGTTTATCAGTGTAAATGGATCTATTATTCATTGACATACATAACATGTACAAATCATCAAGTGTGTGAACATTGTATTTTTGACCTTTTTGTTTTGTGATTCATCTGCATGGTTGATTGTCTGGAAAATAATCAATGCATAGTTCACAAATTAAGTAATTTTTATTTCTCCCAGACATCTAAAACTATTTAGATCACTTAATTATGAATAATGTATGCCCTCTCTGTCTTCAAAATGATATCAGAATAAATTTCTGATGAACAAGTTGATCTTTTTAACTGACACATCAGGCAAATTTGTCAGTTGTGGTACAATTTTTAGGTCACCTGAGCTTTAGCTCAAGTGACCTATTGC
>NW_018478690.1:0-2625 GCF_002113885.1 Mizuhopecten yessoensis | reverse complement strand
AGTTTGTCAGTTTCTTTTTTGGTATAAGGGTCCCAAATAATGGCGTCGTATTCAAGGATGGATCGCACTAGGGATATATGCTGTTTTCTTGCAAGACGATGGGCAGTGTTTTAGGTTTCTTTTGGGAAAGCCAAGGGTCGAACTAGCTCTCCTTGCTATTTTTAGTATGTGGGTGTTCCACTTGAGGTCATCTGAAATTGTTAGTCCAAGAAAGGGATTATTTTTCACTTGTTCCAAGATATGTCCATTTAGGGTGTAGAATCTGTGACTTTTTTCTTTGATGTTCATAACATAGCATTTTTTGGTGTTGAATTTCATTCCCCATCGGTTAGCCCATTTTTCCAGGTTGTTTAGGTCGTCCTGTAGTAGTTGGTGGTCACTGTACTGGTTGATTTGTCTGTATATCAAACAGTCATCGGCGAACAGACGTATGCTAGAGGTTACACTTTCTGGTAGGTCATTTATATGGCACAGGAATAATAGTGGCCCAAGCACTGTCCCTTGTGGTACCCCGGAGTCAACGGTTACTTCTCTGGATGTTTCTCCCTCTAGTGCTACTCTCATCTGCCTTTGTGTCAGGAAATTGGAGAGCCAGCTGTGGAGGTTTCCTCTGATGCCGTAGTTATCCAGTTTATGGAGTAATAATTTTTGGTGGGGGACGGTGTCGAAAGCCTTAGAGAAATCAAGAATTGCTAGATCGACCTGCTTGTTGCTATTGAATGATTTTAGGAGATCGTCCATAGTGACTGATAGTTGGGTTTCACAAGAAAATCCGGAACGTAATCCATGGTTTAAAGATGTTAATATATTATATTTTTCAAGGTGGTTTAACAAGTGTTTGCAGATAATGTGCTCCAAAAGTTTACAGGGTACTGATGTTAATGATACTGGCCTGTAGTTTACAGGGTACTGATGTTAATGATACTGGCCTGTAGTTTTCTGCTGCATGTCGGTCTCCTTTTTTGAATATACAGGAAATATTTGCTCTGAGCCAATCTGATGGTAGTAGTCCTGAATTTAATGAACATTGGAATATTGCAGTTAATCCTGGTGCGATTTGTTGGGCACACTCTTTTAGGATTCTGTTTGGGATGTCATCTGGACCTGATGCTTTGGCTGGGTTGACTTTTCGAAGTAGTTTTGTTACCCCCTCTATACCAATGGTTAAATCACCAAATTTTGATTTTACATTTTTGGTTGTTGGAGGCATATTGTTTGAGGCTTTGTCATCGACAATGAACACGGATTTAAATTAGTATTTCTGCTTTTCCCTTGCTGTCGCATGTTAAGGTCCCTTTGTTTTTAATTGGGGAGACTCCCATGTTGTCTTGACGTTTAGACTTTCAAAACATGTTACCTTGTACTTTCCCAACTTGCATTTTTTTAAGTAAAATGCCAGAGTCGAATGAATCATGAATATTTACATGTATTTCAATTTTCACCAGAAAAAAACAACAACCTGTTTATCCATCATGCAAGAAAAAGATTCTCTGATTAAAAACTTAAAATTTAACACTTGTACCCTGTTACTACTACGGACCACCGACNATACTACGTCATCTTCCAGGTGGTTCCATTCTATAACTGTACGTACGAAGAATGAGTTTTTGTATTGATCACAGTTGTACTTTGGTACTGTATAAGATTTTGTGTTATTTATAACAGATGCTTCCACCACATTATTCGATATATAGTCCGAGAAGTTTCTGGCCTTGATGTTCCATTTTGGTCTGTTTTTTGTTAGATGTTCAGCTGGAGGTATAGCTGGTATCAACCCCTCAACCACCTTGTACATAAATGTGAGCCTCTGTTGTGCTCGCCTGACCTGGAGTGTTGGTAGTTCGAGTTTCTCCAGCATCCTTGTGATACATCCATCTTCCCTGGATCTATAGTCATTTGAGATGAATCTGGCTACCAAGCGCTGTATTCGTTCCAGTTTGTCAGTTTCTTTTTTGGTATAAGGGTCCCAAATAATGGCGTCGTATTCAAGGATGGATCGCACTAGGGATATATGCTGTTTTCTTGCAAGACGATGGGCAGTGTTTTAGGTTTCTTTTGGGAAAGCCAAGGGTCGAACTAGCTCTCCTTGCTATTTTTAGTATGTGGGTGTTCCACTTGAGGTCATCTGAAATTGTTAGTCCAAGAAAGGGATTATTTTTCACTTGTTCCAAGATATGTCCATTTAGGGTGTAGAATCTGTGACTTTTTTCTTTGATGTTCATAACATAGCATTTTTTGGTGTTGAATTTCATTCCCCATCGGTTAGCCCATTTTTCCAGGTTGTTTAGGTCGTCCTGTAGTAGTTGGTGGTCACTGTACTGGTTGATTTGTCTGTATATCAAACAGTCATCGGCGAACAGACGTATGCTAGAGGTTACACTTTCTGGTAGGTCGTTTATATGGCACAGGAATAATAGTGGCCCAAGCACTGTCCCTTGTGGTACCCCGGAGTCAACGGTTACTTCTCTGGATGTTTCTCCCTCTAGTGCTACTCTCATCTGCCTTTGTGTCAGGAAATTGGAGAGCCAGCTGTGGAGGTTTCCTCTGATGCCGTAGTTATCCAGTTTATGGAGTAATAATTTTTGGTGGGGGACGGTGTCGAAAGCCTTAGAGAAATCAAGAATT
>NW_018478689.1:0-2624 GCF_002113885.1 Mizuhopecten yessoensis | reverse complement strand
CATGCTCAAACTATCACAGACAGGTATGACACATGTACATACTATTACAGATAGGTATTACACATTTACACACTATCACAGAAAGGTATTACACATGTACCCACTATCACAGACATGTATTACACATTTAAAATTAGTATCACAGACATGTATTACACATGTTAAATTAGTATCACAGATAGGTATTACACATGTACATACTATCAGAGATAGGTATTACACATGTAAACACTATCACAGACAGGTATTACACATTTACACATCATCATAGGCAGGTATTACACATGTATACACTATCACAGACAGGTATTACGCATGTACATACTTTCACATACATGTATTACACATGTACACACTACCACAGATATGTATTACACATAAAAATTAGTATCACAGATAGGTATTACAATGTACATACTATCACAGATAGGTATTACACATGTAAACACTATCACAGTTAGGTATAACACAGGTACACACTATCACAAACAGGTGTTACACATGTACATATTATCACAGACAGGTATTATACATGAACATTAGTATCACAGATATATATTACACATGTACATACTATCACAGACAGGTAGTACACATGTACATAATATCACAGTTAGTTATTTCATATGTACACACTATCACAGACAGGCATTACACATGCACATACTATCACAGATAGGTATTACACATGTACACACTATCACAGACATGTATTAAACATGTACACACTATCACAGATAGGTATTACACATGTACAGACTATCCCAGACAGGTATTACACATGTACATAATATCACAGTTAGTTATTTCATATGTACACACTATCACAGCCAGGTATTACACATTTACACACTATCACAGGCAGGTATTACACATTTTCACACTATCACAGGCAGGTTTTACACATTTACAAACTGTCATAGGTAGGTATTACACATGTACACACTATCACAGACATGTATTACACATGTACACACTATCACAGACAGGTATTACACATTTACACACTATCACAGACATGTATTACACATAAAAATTAGTATCACAGATAGGTATCACGCATGTACATAATATCACAGATAGGAATTACACATGTACACACTATCACAGACAGGTATTACACATTTAAACACTATCACAGACAGGTATTACACATGTACACACTATCAAAGACAGGTATTATGCATGCACATACGTTCACAGACATGTATTACACATGTACACACTTNATAACACATGTACACACTATCACAAACAGGTGTTTCACATGTACATATTATCACAGACAGGTATTATACATGAACATTAGTATCAGAGATATATATTACACATGTACATACTATCACAGACAGGTAGTTCACATGTACATAATATCACAGTTAGGTATTTCATATGTACACACTATCACATAAAGGTATTACACATGTACATACTATCACATATAGGTATAATATATGTACATACTATCACAGACAGGCATTGCACATGCACATACTATCACAGATAGGTATTACACATGTACACACTATCACAGACAGGTAATACACATTTACTAACTATCACAGACAGGTATTACGCATGTACACACTATCACAGGCAGGTATTGCACATGTACACACTATCACAGACAGGTATTACTCATGTACATACTTTCACAGACTTGTATTACTCATGAAAATTAGTATCACAGATATGTATTACACATGTACACACTAACACAGACAGGTATTACACATGTACACATTATCACAGACATGTATTACACATAAACCTTAGTATCACATATATGTATTACACATGTACATACTATCACAGAGAGTTATTACACATGTACACACTATCCCAGATAGGTATAACACAGGTACACACTTTCACAGACAGGTAGTATACATGAACATTAGTATCACATATATATATTACACATGTATATGATAGCACAGTTAGGTATTTCATATGTACACACTATCACATACAGGTATTACACATGTACATACTATCACAAACATGTATTACACATTTACACAATCTCACAGACAGGTATAACATATGTACATACTATCACAGACGGGCATTACACATGCACATACTATCACAGATAGGTATTACACATGTACACACTTCCACAGACAAGTATTCCACATTTACACACTATCACAGGCAAGTATTGCACATGTACACACTATCACAGACAGGTATTACGCATGTACATACTTTCACAGACTTGTATTACACATGAAAATTAGTATCACAGATAGGTATTACACATGTACACACTATCACAGACATGTATTACACATAAAAATTAGTATCACAGATATGTATTACACATGTACATACTATCACAGAGAGTTATTACACATGTACACACTATCACAGATAGGTATAACACAGGTACACACTATCACAGACAGGTGGTATAGATGAACATTAGTATCACAGATATATATTACACATGTACATGATAGCACAGTTAGGTATTTCATATGTACACACTATCACAGACAGGTATTACACATGTACATACTATCACAGATAGGTATAACATATGTACATACTATCATAGACAGGCATTACACATCCACATACTATCACAGATAGGTATTACGCATGTACACACTATCACA
>NW_018478688.1:0-2618 GCF_002113885.1 Mizuhopecten yessoensis | reverse complement strand
AGTTACATCCTCTATGATGACAGAGAGGCATAACAATATCCAATACCTACATATTACTTCTGTGTTACAAATATCAAGTTTTTTGTGACAGTTATTTATAACATGGCAAAGCATTCTGAGCAATCTCTAGTCCCCTACCTCTGCACAATTTTTGGATCAAAAACAAATGAAGGGCTATATCTCTATGTACTAGGCAAGCACAAAACCAAATACATATATGAAATATGCCCCAAGCAAAGTTATGACTGTGAACAAAGAGCCATTATTCCTTAAACCATTTGGAGAGAGACAATTTCAGTATCTGACATTCCGCCATCACAAGATGTAGTCAACAAAATATATCTAATTGTAGGTGACATACATATAGATGTAGTATGTATATGAGATACAGTAAGAACAAAATGACAGATGGGGCGAAAACCAANCTGCAGTAAGCTGGACAACTGTTGCTGGTGGTGGCGTACCAGGAACTTATAACAGGATCTGATGGTCCCTAGGTTAAAAATTTCCAAATATTTAATAGGTTATCATTTACAAATGTGTCGCTGTAATTCTCCACCTCATGCATATATTTTAGTGTAAATGTTAAATAAGTGGTCCATAGGACATGTACTACCCAGCACTCACCAGTTTTAAGCTCAGCTGGCCAACTGTTTCTTAAAAAATGCTGCTTGTCCAGAATGGCTTTAGGGATTTTAACTCAATTTAGTCTGGAGATGTAGGGACAAGGGAACTCAACATCGTATAAACAGGTGTGCCCCCTCCCCCTACCTTCCAGGGGACAGAGTGGTGGGGCTCAGTAAGGAAAATATCCATAAATATATTAAAATATAGGAAAATCTTCTTGAATATGAGTACAGCAGAATGAACCAAATTAAAGATATGCCCCCCCCCCCTACCATCAGCAGCGAGTAGGGCCCCTGCAAAGTAGAAGAAAATAAATGTGAGCCTTTAAAAACTTTCTTCAGTATAAATTAAAGAAGGTAACAAAATTTGGCGTGCAGCATCCTTGAGCCCATATAACGGACTTAACATTAAAGAAGTTGAGGGTGTAGTCCCCTTACAGACTGAAATATGCAACCAAATAAAAGAAACACAGGTAAATCTCTAAAATCCTACACCAGCTGCAGCACATGGTCTGGAGTGTTTTCATGCGGAAGGGTAGGGCCCAAAAACATTAACAGAAAAATGTTTAAATACCTGCTTTTTTACTGATGAATACTTCAACAAATTACAAATATAGGAAATCTATTCAATAGATTTCCTATATTTGTAATTTATTGAAATATGTCTGGGTCATGATCAAGGAACATTAGGTTTAGTTACAGTGCACAGTTGGTTCCAGTCTAGTAAGTGGATATATATCCAAACTTTAAAACTTTTGCCTTTTCTCAATTTAAATTTATTCTACTGTTTTAATATTCATGTACATGTAACATATTCATATAAATATACCATATTTGACAACTTTTAAATTTTATGGAAATATATATATATGTACATAAATGTACCAGGTGGTTATGAGCTAGTGAGACTTCTTTAAATTTGATCTCTATGAAAAAATATACTTTGAATGCCTTGAATGGATTTTTAAGTATTACAGTAACTGTTATATTTGTATCTCTGACATCCAGGGATCGCCTCCTGGATTTTACATTCTTTTATAGAACTACCGGATTGAAAGAATCATTCTAAGGATATACAACTTGTATGCTTATTACATTTCTGTATTGCGTATCAGGCATTTCAATGTTGTAGTGTAAAGTAAAGAAACACAGGGTAAACAAAAGTACACATGCGTAACAATGATATGTCAACACCCGATATTGAGACTTTACTGGGAAATGTGTAATCATGGGTACATCAGAAATAATGCTTCCAATACAAAGACATATATTGACTCACAGGGACACACTGACGTGAGACCAGTCGACTTCAAGAAGGACATATATGAAGCGCATGGAATGTGGACTGATGTGTTTTGTGTACCAGACTAACAAGTACATATCACATGCTTGCACTAATCACAAGCTCGAGGTCATTACGATGTTTGCTGTCAAGGTAGTTACACTCTGTCAAGTAAATCATTCTTACAAATGCAGTGTACTGTGTGAAAATTGTGTTCTGTAAAACATCAAGATCCCTATGAAAATGCATGTGTGGGTGCAGGTGAAAACAGCATCTCATGTGATAGCTTCTGGTTACATGTACCTGATTGTACCGAGTACAAGCAGGCTGTGGAATGGTGTCCCATGTGTTCATGGTTGAGAGCACAGGGGCATGGATCGCTTTACTTGTAATATAAAAAAATAGGGGTCTCCTATACTAATATGAAAAATAGGGGGCTCCTATACTAATATATTAGTATAGGAGACCCCTATTTTTTATATTACAAGTAAAGCGATCCATGCCCCTGTGGTTGAGAGAATGTTCCTTCCATAAACAAACAAAATATTGTTTTAAATGTTGTTGGTGTTTTTTTTGTCGATTTACATATACCATAATTTTTATTTTCAATATATGTAAAGGGAGATAACTGTATTTGTGTAAAGTTCATGCTCCAATTTTTGAATGTGGCACATGGACTAAGACCACAATTAATTTTACTATATGTTTCA
>NW_018478687.1:0-2614 GCF_002113885.1 Mizuhopecten yessoensis | reverse complement strand
TTACACAACACACATGGAGGCACGTCCTTAAATTACCTCAGCTGTTAATAGGACGTGAAACAAAATAAAACCAAACCAAACCTAAAGTTTTCCTGCAGTGGGACAGGGATTCTTAAACGTTAGACGAGGTAACCATAAGATGACCAGAAAACACATACTCCGACATATCTGTTTTTTATAAATGAAAGATGTATAACTTTAGTAAACTATTTGTTACAGTTTGTGAAAATATAACTTGTTCAGAATTACATCACGAATGTTAAAATGATGACCGAAGTAATCAATAAAACGAATGAGGTATCCAACACGTTTAGATACTATACACACCAACAAGTCTAACACACAGTTCCCTGTCATCCCAAACAATTCCTCATCAGTCATACGTAAGCAGATAGCCGTGTGCAAAACACATGAAGGGACACTCGTGTCGTCTGCCATTATTCGCTAGGGAAATGGCGCGAACTGATTTTGTCTCTCAATTTGCTCGAAATTTGTCCCCCAAGAGCTATACGAACGTCATGAAACATTTGTAATTACGTATGAATGTTTTTATTTGGGTTTAAACCTTTGGTCAAAGACCGTGAGGCGACTTATGACGCTTTCGTTTATGGATAAATAGACACATGAAACGACATGATGAATATTTCACACATGTTACTTTGTCGTTAAGACTGCCAACGAAAGCACGTGTACTCCTGAAGTGTAAATTGCATGCAATGTCAAGTAATTCTTGAATTGACAGACAAAGTAGGAATGTTTGAATTAAAGAACGTTCTTTTATAAGGATTCCACGTAATACAGTCCGAAAGAGATGTAACTAATTAGCTCTACTGAAAATAGAGTTTCGAACGTGTACAAATTTATTTGGAGTTTTAAATGACCTATCATTTGAATTACATCAGTCAATGGGTCAAAATCACAATTGCATGTAACTTTAACGATATCTATTGATGATAAGCGGCAAATATGGCATCGGCATTTTAAACGCACAAGTTAACAAGAATGACACTTTGATCCAGGACGGAGACCAGTAGTTTAACACTTGGTATATGTGAAAATTTAATCTCAAATGGCGGCGTCAAGTTTTGATTAAAATTTTCAAGATTGACATTTTCAAAAAACTTTAAAATTCTGACTTTATATGGCTACATTCTGTTTGAGCCTGTCTCTTCTTGGTGCAAAAGGTAGGATAACATTGGATGGTATGTTAAAAGTTCATGCTCGAGTTGGATCGAGACTGCACCACTATTCTCCAAGCTCCTGGACCTGACCCTTACTGTTTCAACTGTCAACTCTTTGAACTGACCACCATGTTACCACTGTCGTTTATAGGGTGTGTTGCGTATTCAAAATCGTCAGAAAAAGGCAACACTTTAATCTTACAAACTAACGTCTTTATTTCATACGAGGTTTTCGCATTTCCACTGCCGCTTAAATCATAAGGATTGAAATATTTCAGGCGTAGTTTTGGGTTGAATCAACAAAGCATGTCGTAGATAAGTCAAATGGGCAAATATCAATCTTAGAAAGTTTAAGAAATCTTTATCATAGAAAAAAGGTTTGTTTGAGGATCTTTAATTGTTGAACATAGCGAGTGGCATGGCGGAGGAGGGGCGTTGCCCAAATGACGCTGAACGCCAGAATCATAACGGGGCGCCGCCCTTTTTGAAATTCTCGATCACTTGAAAGCAGTAATGTGCGCTGCCATCATTGATTAAAGCATCAATCTCGATCACCTTGAACAATTTTGGGTTCAAGCGTTGTATAGACCGAAAATTCATTGCTTGATAGGATGTTGAATTAACGCGGTAAAACTTGGAAACAGCGTCAATATTTATCTCTCCTGATTTGTCTTGTGCCATATCGACTTCTCTTCAAGCAATTTTTTCATTATGTACGAAACTGATAACGTTAGTGTTTGTGCCATTGAACAACATGTTAATCTACAATGGTTATATGGTGACGTCATCAGTAGTGGTATCTAAAATACGTTGTCTTAGGTAACGGTTATCAATACTTGTATTTTTTTTTAATTGTTAAACACTATTCAATACATACATATTTAATTGTGTTTGCACCTGACGACTGATCTCCGTCAGAATTTGCTCATAAATGTCCTGCCAATCCTACCCAATTCTGCTTGTCAATTAACGCTTTGTCTAAAAGGTTTTTGAATGCATATCTATATAGGGAAACCTGTCGCTGTTGAATGTCAAGCTTCTGTCCAATGACGCACGGAATCCGCATTATTTTTAAAATACAAAAACTCACTTTATTGGTCGATCCAAAAAGAATACAGCAGAAGAATATACCTCCAAGATTTTGTAGTTCGCTTAAAACTTTAAAGCCTGGTTGTATTATAATCACACGGTTAGCGGTCCCTCAGCACAGGAGAAGTCGTTAGGACAAGTAAATGTTCGACAAACATCAGATTTCAAAAAGTAAAAGCCATCAAGCAAACAAAAAGGTAAATGACAAATGTCAAATTGAACATTAAAAGTCACGATGGTGACTTACAGCCATTGGAATAGACACAGAGCTGTCAGATCATTTGAAATAGTCGAGACGAATTTTAAGGATGTACTCTTCTGAGGTTTCAGTCACGTTCAAGTCT
>NW_018478686.1:0-2614 GCF_002113885.1 Mizuhopecten yessoensis | reverse complement strand
CCTAGGGTGATCATATAAATTTACATTATAGTTACATGCTGGGATAAAGGGCTACCAAGTTTGTTCAAATGAATCACTTTCACCCTTTTACAAGATCACAAGGGTCAAATATTTTTAAATATTTTAACAATTTCTAAATAATGTAAAGGTACAGGGTAATGATACTTGGCCAGAAGCATGCTGGTATAAAAGGCTATAAAGTCTGTTCAACTTATACCTTGTTTGACTTTCAAGGTCACAGGTGTCACATGTTTAAATCTTTTAATAGATTATTTTGAATCAAACACTGTTATTTTGCCTGTAGCTTTATTTTAGTCCACTTTTAAGATAACAAGTGTAAGATTAATACCAGGTGAGCGATTCAGGCCCATTGGGCCTTTTTTTCAAACTAAGTGATATAAGTGACCAGTGATCAATCTACAACTAGTTTGTATGGGGTTTTTTCCACTGTATGGTTAAAAGACATGGGTCCCACAATGTTAAATTTCAGCATTTTCAGAAATGGTATTGGTCAAATAGAAACTCTTTATGGGTACTGGTGTCATATAAGATAAGTATCCCCCATAGGATAATTATATATATAAGTATCCGGATACTTAAACTGGCCATAGTATCCCCCCAAATCATATTGAACTCTTACTGTACAAAGGTGTTGAATATATTGATTTTATCTAGGAGGAAGTATTAATGAACATTATTTTTATAGCTGGAGGCTTACAAGAAAGTTTTGAGGGTATACATTAGAGGAATGTGATGTGGTGCATGGTGTTAGCTGTTTGGGGGCGTTTGTTTAATTTAAGGGTAACAATTAATGATGTAGAATGAGTGTTAAATTAACCTAAATAGCTTATACACATGTTTTAATTTATCAATTCTTACACAAACATTAATGGTTTATGTTATAGAGCTTTAATTTAATGTATGTACAGACAAATCGTCCTTAAACACTGCACTATATTCTATGAACTTCCTTATTTGAAGAAACTGATTCATGATCACCCACAAACTTCCTGTATTGTTCGGACAGTAGAACTTTTATTTACAAAGCTTCAAAAGACTTACCGTAAATTTGACCAGCAACACACAGGTTTATAAAAGCGTTTAAAAAAAATAACCAAGAAAACTTAGGCTATAATCGTTATTACAATTGTACCCGGTTGATTGCTTCAGCCCTGCATTTTCAATCGCAGCCTGCCTGCAGCTTCGGTCGTTCTGTTGTTTGCGCGCGCGCGCAGTGGTATATATATAAATATGCAACTGCAAGCAAAAACGAAAGTGAAACAAGTNTCCATGTGGGGGAAAATTGAGGAAAATTGTGAAAATACATGATTTTTAAAGAAAATTATCAGGCTGGAGGGGGAGGGGCGATCCTGAAGCCCAAAAAAACCCTCTGGATGCGCCACTGTATAGAGCAATTTATATTAAACATTAAGCCTAGTTTTAAACAACACGGTGGTGTTCGTTAGAAATGTCTATCAGACATGATATAAGTCACAGGACGTACGTTAAACTGCACCCGACTCGTCCTGCAGACCAACCCAGCTGACCCGTATTCCGCATGAAACCGTTCTCATAACCAAGCATGAATTTTGTACTCAAGCCTTAATTATTTATTGTAACGGTTATGAATTATTTAAAAGCTCTTATTTTGTCAAAGTTTTGGAATAATATTGAAGAGACATAAAGCCGAACACTGTTTTCAATTTCACGATTTAGGAGCAGGGGCGGGTCCAGGTGAGGGCGTAATGGGCCCTTTTTTTTCAAAAAATAAATAAATAAATAAACTATCGTATCTGCTAATATTGAATTGAATATGGCAATTTATCATATTCATTA
The DNA here is from genome assembly GCF_002113885.1 of Mizuhopecten yessoensis. Classification (NCBI taxonomy): domain Eukaryota; kingdom Metazoa; phylum Mollusca; class Bivalvia; order Pectinida; family Pectinidae; genus Mizuhopecten; species Mizuhopecten yessoensis. The sequence goes on along the minus strand of NW_018478686.1, from coordinate 778 downwards.
ATTAAACACATAAACACCCTGACACTTTAACTATAAAATATACATGCTCCAAGTCAGGAATCGTTACATTAGTGCATTTTTTATGTTTTTTAGCAAAAAAAGGTCCAAATTTAGATTTGATTCTACGCCCCCTCTTTCAAATATCCTAGAAACGCCCCTGAGGAGAGTTACAAGAAAGCTGGCTTGAGCATAGAATACATGCTTGAGCACAAGAACGGTTTCATGAATACGGGCCCTCCTAGGTTCGGTAACAGGTCATCTCGCCACTTGGACAGTACTAGTTCTGCCCTTAAGGTTCAAGTCACCTCGGCACTTTTTCTTGGTCACCTCGGCATTTTCACTAGACACCTCGGCACTTATCGGTATTTTTTTCGGTACTTTTTATAATAAGTTAATATTGTTCAAATAACACAAATTAATGTGTTTATTTCTTTCAGTTTATTTCATTTACTCCTTGAAAACCATTATATCATTAGCACATGCCGTAGATATACTTTGTCAGATAATTGAAAAGGATAACTTGTATCCAAAACAGAGTGGATGTGTCACAATATCACCAGAACCCTAGCCACTGGCATTGTATAAACTAAGAGTGCCACAACATCACCTCTAAGCTGTGATGATATCGCCAGAAACCTAATTTGCATATAATCGTAAAGGGCCTGTCCCACTCTACCGATGTACCTTGTCGGGACTAAACCGGAGTAAAAAATTACCAACGGCAGAGCTCCGACGAGAAAGCACTTGAAAAATTGACCGTAGCAATACCGATGTAGTA
>NW_018478685.1:0-2614 GCF_002113885.1 Mizuhopecten yessoensis | reverse complement strand
CCTTATGGATACTGTTTCGGACATTAATAAAGTAGAGGACTACCTAATGGGTACTGTCTCGGACACTGATAAAGTAGAGGACCACCTAATTGGTACCGTCTCGGACACTGATAAAGTTGAGGACTACCTTATAGGTACTGTCTCGGACACTAATAAAGTAGGGGACTACCATATGGATGCTGTCTCGGACACTAATAATGTAGGGGACTACAATATGGATACTGTCTCGGACACTAGTAAAGTAGAGGATTACCATATGGATACTGTCTCGGACACTAATAATGTAGGAGACTACCATATGGATACATTCTCTGACACTAATAAAGTAGGGGACTACCATATGGATACTGTCTCGGACACTAATAATGTAGGAGACTACCATATGGATACATTCTCTGACACTAATAAAGTAGGGGACTACCATATGGATGCTGTCTCGGACACTAATAATGTAGGGGACTACAATATGGATACTGTCTCGGACACTAGTAAAGTAGAGGATTACCATATGGATACTGTCTCGGACACTAATAAAGTAGGGGACTACCATATGGATACTGTCTCGGACACTAATAATGTAGGAGACTACCATATGGATACATTCTCTGACACTAATAAAGTAGGGGACTTCCATATGGATGCTGTCTCGGACACTAATAATGTAGGGGACTACAATATGGATACTGTCTCGGACACTAGTAAACTAGAGGATTACCATATGGATACTGTCTCGGACACTAATAATGTAGGAGACTACCATATGGATACATTCTCTGACACTAATAAAGTAGGGGACTACCACCATATGGATGCTGTCTCGGACACTAATAATGTAGGGGACTACAATATGGATACTGTCTCGGACACTAGTAAACTAGAGGATTACCATATGGATACTGTCTCGGACACTAATAATGTAGGAGACTACCATATGGATACATTCTCTGACACTAATAAAGTAGGGGACTTCCATATGGATGCTGTCTCGGACACTAATAATGTAGGGGACTACAATATGGATACTGTCTCGGACACAAGTAAAGTAGAGGATTACCATATGGATACTGTCTCGGACACTAATAATGTAGGAGACTACCATATGGATACATTCTCTGACACTAATAAAGTAGGGGACTACCACCATATGGATGCTGTCTCGGACACTAATAATGTAGGGGACTACAATATGGATACTGTCTCGGACACTAGTAAACTAGAGGATTACCATATGGATACTGTCTCGGACACTAATAATGTAGGAGACTACCATATGGATACATTCTCTGACACTAATAAAGTAGGGGACTACCACCATATGGATGCTGTCTCGGACACTAATAATGTAGGGGACTACAATATGGATACTGTCTCGGACACAAGTAAAGTAGAGGATTACCATATGGATACTGTCTCGGACACTAATAATGTAGGAGACTACCATATGGATACTGTCTCGGACACTAATAATGTAGGAGACTACCATATGGATACATTCTCTGACACTAATAAAGTAGGGGACTTCCATATGGATGCTGTCTCGGACACTAATAATGTAGGGGACTACAATATGGATACTGTCTCGGACACTAGTAAACTAGAGGATTACCATATGGATACTGTCTCGGACACTAATAATGTAGGAGACTACCATATGGATACATTCTCTGACACTAATAAAGTAGGGGACTTCCATATGGATGCTGTCTCGGACACTAATAATGTAGGGGACTACAATATGGATACTGTCTCGGACACTAGTAAAGTAGAGGATTACCATATGGATACTGTCTCGGACACTAATAATGTAGGAGACTACCATATGGATACATTCTCTGACACTAATAAAGTAGGGGACTTCCATATGGATGCTGTCTCGGACACTAATAATGTAGGGGACTACAATATGGATACTGTCTCGGACACAAGTAAAGTAGAGGATTACCATATGGATACTGTCTCGGACACTAATAATGTAGGAGACTACCATATGGATACTGTCTCGGACACTAATAATGTAGAGGACTACCTTAGGGATACTGTTTCGGACACTAATAAAGTAGAGGACTACCTTATGGGTACTGTCTCCGACACTAATAATTTAAAGGACTACCTTATGTGTACTGTCTCGGACACTAATAAAGTAAAGGACTACCTTATGGGTACTGTCTCAGACTCTAACAAAGTAAAGAACTACCTTATGGGTACTGTCTCGGACACTAATAAAATAGGGGACTACCATATGGATACTGTCTCGGACACTTATAATGTAGAGGACTACCTTATAGGTACTGTCTCGGACACTAATAAAGTAGGGGACCACCTTATGGGTACTGTCTCGGACACTTATTTAGTAGAGGACTCCATTATAGATACTGTCGCGGACACTAATAAAGTAAGGGACTATCATATGGGTACTGTGTCGGACACTAATAAAGTAGGGGACTACCATATAGGAACTGTCGCGGACACTAATAAAGTAGCGGACTACCCTATGGGTTCTGTCTCGGACACCAATACAGTAGAGGACTACCTAATGGGTTCTGTTTCCGACACTAATAAAGTAGGGGATTACCATATGGATACTGTCTCGGACACTAATAAAGTAGAGGACTAC
>NW_018478684.1:0-2612 GCF_002113885.1 Mizuhopecten yessoensis | reverse complement strand
ATGTCAATACAGATATGTCAATATAGATATGTCAATACAGATATGCCAATAAAAGCAAACAAGTCATTAATGCAACACTTCAGAGTTTACCTACCGGTTCTGAAGTAATACAAAAAAACGTTTTTTTTTCTCTATATTTAATGTTCGTGTTTGAACATCTGACATTTACGCAACACTTCAGAGTTTACTTCCGGTTCTGAGGTAGTGAACAAAACCGTCTTTGTTCTCTATATCTAATGTTCGTGTTTAAACATCTGACAGGTTCCATTTGTACATAAGAAGATAAAAGTGTCGTTCTTATCAAGATTCAAATGAGTATGTAATTTACTTGACACAACTCCAAACATGTAATTATTTTATAAATTCTCGTCATAACGGAGATTGGCACAATGGCGATTCGACCAGCTTTCCTTTAACTGTGCGTCAAAGCTCAGAAGCAGTCTATTGTCGGTATATTGACACTATCCTAACGTTATAAACCGCCTATGTATTTGTCTAGCTACGATTGAATTCACACCTATGTACAACATACATGTTGGACCACGTGGATTCACCACAAAACACACACACATACACCTCAACCACGTGAGGTTTGTGTACGTATACACACGTAACATTCCTGTGTTGAAATTTCGCATGTAAACGCTACAAATGGTTATTGTGCGTTTTGCGTTAACGGATGCTGTGGCAGTTTGTATTGTCTGTATGTCGGTAGGCCGTGCCACAATGGTTAGCTCTTCAATATTTACAGTGTGATGTAAATTTGTCCTATGACCTCTGACTCTGGTAGAACTCGGCCAGATCTCGCTAACATACCTAATCGATCAGTAAAGCGTAGGGGGGTTCTGACAAACTCCGTTATTTGATTTGGACGGGAATCTTAACAACAACAGTTGCATCCTGTTTTAAAGGAATTCATTTTGTGAGATCGATTTAGAACAAGCATTTCTACTCTCTCTCCCTCGTCTTAATAACGCCGACGAGCTGCCTGTCTGACATGGCATGGCCAACTCTGTCGGGATGTGTATTATGTAGCTCGTGCTATAGTTGGAATAGATAACACACCGGGATTCCCCTCATTTGATCACCGACCGTTCACCATGAACTAGGGAAATACAGGTAAACCTCACAATGACTCACCTGTAATTTAACAGATCGTAGAAAAGTGGCTTGTTAAATGTTGTGTGCATTTGTTAGCTATCGAAACACTATGCAGTCAGCAATATACATGTGCAATCCCCGAGTGGTTTCTGTCTGACGAAGCAGACGCTTGTGCGGAGGAACCCGACAACATGTCCATTCTAAAATTGTCGGAGGATAGTCCGGATTCCAAACGTTCTGAACACGTGAAAACGGCGTCTGTAAGTTTTGGTGAGGTCTACATTCAGGAAAGTAATGGCACCGGAAGTGACGTTGAAATGGACCTTGAGGTGACACCTCTGACTAGCCCACGAAGGGCCAAGGGCAAGAAACACGCCCGTGTGATAATACCCCCCACGGACGGGGAGTCCATGGGCCGGGAAGAGATTCATACGGAGGCTTCTGTCACGGAGGGGTAAGTGCCGCCACCGCAATTACGGATGTAGGGTAAACAGTATTGTCACCATAGAGGGGCATTGCATTATACCATTGCACTTACATTGCATGTTGTTCTTATATTACGTAACATACATTAGCATTCAGGGGTTGTCATCATTCAATATATTACATGTTTAAGTTGAATATCATTCGAATGTGCTTCATTGATGCTTACAGTACACAACAGTGTCTTTGATGCTTTCAGTAAACACTATGCTACGTAACGGGATGTTTTTTATTACACCATGGAGATGTACTGTCAAGCAGTTATATAACGAGAATAGCACAGGCACGCTTGTTTTGCTTATATCATGATGTTATATCTGTATAGCTGGAGTTTATTAGGATGTCATTTATTCATGTTCAAAATGTAAACAGTTCAACTCAAGCTGTCAGAGTGCTGTATAGCGTTATCGCGTAGTGACAGTTCAGGTGCATGACAGAGGTGTTTTATGATAATGCTGTTATCTGTATATTGTTATTGAAACAACATTTTATGATCGATACAAATCATTTTATAGATACGATATTTTATTACTTATACAAAGTTATTTTAGTATTTAAGCACATAATATGCTAAAATGATGACGAGAACTCAAATAGACACAGCCTCTTGTTCAGCTCATATGTCACATCTATTTCGCAATAACATGTGTGGGTATCGAAATACAATGATTATACATATCTGTGTATTTGTGACAGTCGTGTAAATAGATAATTGACTATATTGCCGCTAGCTACATGTAAGGACAACGTCTACAGTGAAACACTGCAATGCTACACATAACGCACTAGTGCTGAACAATTATTGGGTGCAAGGTCAGCACTTCGTGTGTAGATCAAAGTTAAACTGTCTGTCTAGAGCTGGTCTCGCTGCCACTGTACGTTGACGTTTAACCCCAAAGCCAAGAATACGTGGTATTGTTTCTTGCAATCACACGTCCAGTCAAGTTGTACGACGCCAAGACTTACCACGTATCCCTGTAACCGTAGACTTACCACGAATCCCTGTAACCGTAGACTTATCACGTATC
>NW_018478683.1:0-2611 GCF_002113885.1 Mizuhopecten yessoensis | reverse complement strand
GTCATGCTGGCCCAAGTTGCTCATAGGTTCGTTAACTTAAAACAGTGAGTGGTAAGTGAGATATTCAAATTGTTGTGACTAAAAATCGAGAACTTTCAAAGCAAGATGTAGATATATCCTTAAATTACATCAATGCAATCTGACATTTAAGGCAATAAAAAACCCAAAGATGTTTTTGTTGTATTCATATCTACGCTAAATTATGTGCACCTAAGGCCTGACTGTCTGTCTATCTCTGGGATGCTGTCTCTCTCTCTACATGTGTAGCAAACATGTACAACTACTAAATCTACATACAAACAGTGCTTACTTTCTGTACATTTCTGTTTATCCTTATTCCAAAATAATCTGCTTTTGTCGTCACATGTACAGACTTTATTTTCGCAAACAAGACTATCATTACAGCTTTGCGGATGCACACAGGTCTTGTTATAACCGATTCCTGAAATAAATAAATAAAAATACAGAATTAAGAAGAATTTCAGCAAAATACATTAGAAAAATATTTACATATATCTACCACAAACATTTGAAATGTATTACATGGCGTAAACAAACAAATATAAAAACAAAATTCGAATCTATGGCTAAAAAACACGAGGTTCCGAGGCGACACAAAAACAGAAGGGGGACCAGAAAGAAACGAAAAGATACCCAAAACTAAAGGAGGCTTACTAAGATCCCAGGAGACACCCAAAACAAAGGAAGGATACTAGGATCCGAGGAGACGACCATAACAAAAGGAGGAACACTAGAATCCGAGGAGATACCAAAAACATAAGGAGGAACACTAGAATCCGAGGAGACAACCAAAACAAAAGGAAAGAACACTAGGATCCGAGGAGACACCCAAAACAATAGGAAGAACACTAGGATCCGAGGAGACACCCAAAACAAAAGGAAGGACACCAGGATCCGAGGAGACACACAAAACAAAAGGAAGAACACAAGGATCCGGGGAGACACCCAAAACAAAAGGAAGAACCCTAGGATCCGAGGAGACACCCGAAACATGAGGAAAGAACACTAGGATCCGAGGAGACACCTAAAACAATAGGAAGAACACTAGGATCCGAGGAGACACCCGAAACAAAAGGAAGGACACCAGGATCCGAGGGGACACCAAAAACAATAGAAAGAACAGTAGGATCCGAGGAGACACACAAAACAAAAGGAAGAACACAAGGATCCGGGGAGACACCCAAAACAAAAGGAAGAACCCTAGGATCCGAGGAGACACCCGAAACATGAGGAAAGAACACTAGGATCCGAGGAGACACCTAAAACAATAGGAAGAACACTAGGATCCGAGGAGACACCAAAAACAAAAGGAAGAACACTAGGATCCGAGGAGGCACCCAAAACAAAAGGAAGAACACTAGGATCCGAGGAGACCCCCAAAACAAAAGGAAGAACACTAGGATCCGAGGAGACCCCCAAAACAAAAGGAAAGAACACTAGGATCCGAGGAGACACCAAAAACAAAAGGAAGAACACTAGGATCCGAGGAGACACCCAAAACAAAAGGAAGAACCCTAGGATCCGAGGAGACACCCGAAACAAAAGGAAGGACACCAGGATCCGAGGGGACACCAAAAACAATAGAAAGAACAGTAGGATCCGAGGAGACACAAAAACAAAAGGAAGAACACAAGGATCCGAGGAGACACGCAAAACAAAAGGAAGAACACCAGGATCCGAGGAGACACCCAAAACAAAAGGAAGGACACCAGGATCCGAGGGGACACCAAAAACAATAGAAAGAACAGTAGGATCCGAGGAGACACAAAAACAAAAGGAAGAACACAAGGATCCGGGGAGACACCCAAAACAAAAGGAAGAACACCAGGATCCGAGGAGACACCAAAAACAATAGGAAGGATACCAGGAAATCACACACAATACTGCGAAATCAGGGGAACCAGCACAATAAAGGTTTCTTGTATCTCATCTCTGACAAATCCAAACGAATTTAGTGTTTAATATCTACATGTACCAAATAAATAGTTAATAAACATTTAGTCATGATAGGGGTTAACTTTCTATGAAATAATAAAATGGATATGGCGAGCATTCTTGCTTCAAACACCCGTTCAAAGGGAGTTTACAGCACATACATACAGAGTTCATGTAATAAATGAGTACATTTTTGACGAATTTACAATAACTGTATAATTGGCCGCTAGCCACTAGCCCTATGCCCATGGCTAATGTCTTTACATGTGAGTATGCGTGCATGTGGGCATTGGAGATACGCTTTGTTCTGTTTTGTGGTAGGACCATGCTTTTTCTCAGCGTCACCTCACTTGAATGCTTACAAACAGGACACTGTTACACTCACCCGAGACTAGCTTATTCCAACATGGGTTGGTGGAGTTGTATGGACAGGTGTAAGACACTTACGCTGAATATCTCATGCTACGACGTTTACGGGGTGGAGTTGTATGGGCAGGGGTAAAGACACTTACGCTGAATATCTCATGCAACGACGTTTACTAGTCGGAGTTGTATGGGCAGGTGTAAAGACACTTACGCTGAATATCTCATGCAACGACGTTTACTAGGCGGAGTTGTATGGGCAGGTGTAAAGACACTTACGCTGAATATCTCA
>NW_018478682.1:0-2610 GCF_002113885.1 Mizuhopecten yessoensis | reverse complement strand
TTGAACTTTTAAATATTACCATATTTCTGTTCAAGTGCCCCACTCAGGAGAAACCTGTGTATGTTCCCTCATTAAAAAACTTATCAGAGACTTATAATTGCAGTATAAGTAAAGTATAAGTTAATTATACCAGACTTATATACTACACTTATAAGTCAGTTATAAGGCACTTATCCTGATTTTGTATGCAAATGAAGCAAGTGATTTATAGTTGACTTATAAGTCATCTAAGTATATAATGAAGCCACTGATAAGTCTATGAATATAAGCCACTTATAATCCACTTATAAGTGAACTATAAGCCACTTATAAGTCAAGTATAAGTGAACTATAAGGCTATATCTAAGTCACTTATAAGTCCAAGCATAATCCAATTATAAGTCTAAACCAGGTACAGGTAAATACATGCAAAGTATATATATATATGTCCTTGAATACAATATATATGTCCTTGAATACAATATATATGTCCTTGAATACGATGCACCATCAAAGTTTTCTTGGTCCAGTGGTCTGTCTCACATCAGCACATTTATTGTTTATCGCCTGGATTATGTCCTTTTCAGTTACTTTTCCCTTTCTGTACTCCAAACAGAACTCTGCAATACAGAATGAATAAATAATCAATCACAAACAAACTAAGATATAGGCTCCATTTACTAATACAATCAATTTGCAATTTTAGTAGATTAATTCTGGAATAGTTAGAAAATTAATACCCGGGAAAAACAAACAGACAACAGGCTAATTACTGTACAATATTACAAGTAAGTGTCTTCAGCTGATCGAAATCTTTTAACTAGATAGACTAGTACTTTCATAAAGTTTAGTGCACTATCCGAACCATGAAGTAGAAACTTGTTCCTAGCAATATAGCGGATAAACTGAACTTGAATACTATTTCATATTTTATATTGTCACAAATGATGAAGGAAGACAGTTTTTGACTGGTGTCCTGACCGGACCTCAAACTCACAATCTACGGCACCAAATATACCCGCAACTGTAACCACTGTACCAAGTCCGTGTCACACACATATTTATTATATATAAGTTGCTGTGACATGTTGCTTTATCAAATCATTGATTATGACGCCAAAAACAGTGACGCCATATTCTAATTTTGGAAGAACAATTATGAACTATCAGTCTTTTGAGCTGCCTAGATGCAGCAAAATGCTTCAGATGTGCTCTTGTGCTATTTTTTTATTTACATTATTTATTTACACGTAAGAATAATTTTTGTATATTGTCAATCTAGAAATATATTTAATTCATGGAATAATATAGTAGAAGAATTTTATAATTAACTTACGAACAATGGCGTCAACAATTCCAGCATCCAGTGCCCTCCGTTTTGAAGTACCTCTGGCACAACTTTCGGAGAGTACAGTTTGGTAAAAAAAAACAAGCAGGAGCAGTCTGGACATGGCAGTTGGACTGTCTTTAGCCTTCCTTCTGCACAGGTTCAATTGAGAGACACTGATTTTTACCCCACAGCCAGGGTAAAGGTCAATCATATGGCTTGGAGAGTCGGTAGTAGTTGGCTGTAAAAACAATAGGTGCAATCAATGCAAAGTTCACTGGTAGCAGCATGCTAATCTTTGAAATTTACATCTAACAGAATATGTTATCACAGACCGACGCACAGAAAAAGTGATTAAGGGCATATAGTACTAGTACAGGGCATATAGTACTAGTACTATATACCCCCACCCCCCACCCCACCATCCCCCTTACTAAAGTGTGGGGGTATAATTAGTGCAATTTAGATACCCGAGTATTATTTTATGAATTACCATATAGCTATTATTAATTGATATCTTCCTATCCTGTCTCTTACCATAAATTTCCATTGTAAAAAAAGACAATTTAAATTTAAATATTTTTTAATTTAAATTTAAATTTTATTTAAAAATATAAAAATAGTGACATGTTTAGAGATGACAACAATATAATAATTATAAAGTATTTTACCTTTAATGATGGCATACAGTTTGGCTGGTCCCCAGATCTAGATCCTGTAGCATCTTGATGTTGTGGTGGCACTTCATAGCTATAATTATTTGCACTCGATGAACAACTATTGCTGAATGATGTTGAGGCAGATGACAGTGTCCCATAGCCTGATGTAGATCGGGCTGTACAGCTATTAGAGCCTGCAGATGGAGACGGAGCCAGATAGCCATTTGGTGAGGATAGTGTTGCTGTCCCATAGCCAGATTCAGAAAATGGAGCTGCATAGTTCATGGAGTTACTGGATGAAACTGAAACATTGAAGAAAAAGTAATTAAAAAAAATGTATAAAAATAAGGGTAGAATGAAATCATAAAACATATCACTGCAGACCATTTCAAATCATGAAGCACAAGGATCTCTTTTGGCTAAATTCAATTCTGAAATGAGTATAATCTTGACCTCAACATTTATGAATGACCATTTAAAATAAACCAAAAAAAGGAGACTAACCTTTACAGGAAAGCTTTCCCAAAAAGTCCTTAAGGAGATTACTCTCAAGGAACTTCACCCTTTCCTCCAATTGACTTATCCTAGCATTACACTCGTCATGACTGTGGTCCATGTATGCATCATTAATGTTGTTGATGCAGG
>NW_018478681.1:0-2609 GCF_002113885.1 Mizuhopecten yessoensis | reverse complement strand
TATAATTACATTTTGTAGATATATAGGTTCAAGTTCAAGGTATATTTTTGCGTACATGAAACAAATACACAGGCGGACCGTCCCTTTGCTCGGTATTATTGCTTCAATCTTGAGGTGTATGACAGTCGCCGTTTATAGGTATAAGTTCAATAGTCTACGTAATAAGCTCGAACATGCTCTGGAGTCCAGTACATTCAGACTCATGGGATACGATACTGGAGATACAAATGTTGATCTGCATATAAAAACAAACAATACATTACACGTTATTCATATCAATAACCAGATCTAGGACACATGCAAAAGGACTGAACATTATTTCTTTACTCCTTTTAACTGGACAAATTAAAGTTTTTCATTACATTTGAATTGTGAAAAAGGCCGAAATTCGCCAAAAAATGTGTAGATTTTCAAGTTATAGACAAGAAAATACTTTGCCTATGCATGACATACAATTGTCTGACCAAAACAGAATCTAACTCCACCTGTGTGTGTATGTGACGTTAACTTTCGAGTTATAATATTTATGTTATCCAATTTGACAAAGTTTCGATTTTTCTGAAGCTTTATCTAAACATTTATAATTGCAGGTATGCAGATACTTTATGCACCATACTCAGGTGAGATTCGTTTTTGGTACATGTACATGTATTTATATGACATGTATATGTGTTACTTATGATGTATTAGAACCATTGATCTCTCGTGCACCTGTCTATTTCAATTCCCAATAGTAAATATTTCACGTCTAGATATATAACTCGTGCAGTGATATGGCAGTGAGAATGTAAAAGGTTTGGATAACTTTTTGATTGGATAACAGTGTGTGTTATTTGATATGGTTAGCGAAGGAAGTAGCACAGGTATCATGCAACCTGAATGACTCAATCTTGTCTTTGTTGAAATTAAATTTCAGCATTACATAATACAGATGCGAGAATCGTTTTTGTTACATGTATCTCTATACAAAAATCGTCACAAGAAAACAAGGAAACCACCACCTGTATCGAAATACTTTACAGCAGATAAAACGAAAGCTACGTACATCACAAATGATTCAAAATATCATATCTGCATCTTGAATTCTGAGAATAGTATCGACCGGACTTTGTTTGCATACACGGGGTACATGTACCATGCGTATGTGATGCCCGATAAAGTCAGCGCGAGACGTGATACGATGTTGGAAGTGACACTCGAGGAACGCTATCAGATAACATAGTTAGATGAAATACCAGGTAGGGTTTATTCGTTTAATTGTTAGTATCGATAATCAAAGTCCACTTCACTAATCGCTCGACAGATCATGAGAAATATTTAAAGGTCGCAAAGTAAAAAAAGTATATGCACTAGAAAGATTCGATGATATAAATGTTTTTGAAAAGCATCATTGATGGTTCACTACAGTAAAAAAGTAAAAAAGGATAAACAACTATGACTACATTGTTATGTAATCTAAACATATCACGTGTTTGTCAGGACTACCCACACCACCATATCTAACCAAGGCCATTTGGACCTCTAAAATCATTGGTCCTTACACGGTTAAATTATGTTACATGTAATACCGCCATTGAATATCATCGAATTACAAAAACACGTAATATCACGACGCGAATCACACGAACACTAAATATCGCGACGCGAATCGCACGAACACTAAATATAGCGACGCGAATCACACGAACACTATAAAACACGTAATATCACGACGCGAATCACACAAACACTACATATCACGACGGGAATCACAAAAACACCAAACATCAAGACGCGAATCACAAAAACACTTACTGTCACGACGCGAATCACAAAAACACTAAATAGATTTTTTATATCAAGACGCGAATCCCCAAAACATTTAATATCCCAACACGGATCACCAAATCACTAATATCACAGCATAGATAACACGAAAACTCAATATTACCACACGGATCACACGAAAACTAATTATCATCGATATATATTTCTTTATACCACACAAGTAGATAAAATCTCGAGTCCACAACGTGCTCGCGACGAGAAAAATACAGTGTGGTAATCAATAAATATCACCGCACAGATCACACGAAAATTAAATATTTCTGCACGGATAACCGTGCGAATCACCAAAACACTAAATATCACAACACGGATCATCAAAACACTAAACATCACCGCACTAATCACATGAACACTAAATATCACCTCACAAATCACATGAACACTAAATATCACCAAACTAATCACATGGACATTAAATATCACCACACGTATCACATGAACAATAGATTTCGACACATTTATTACATGAACACTAAATATCACCACACTTACCACATGAACACTTAATATCACCACACTCATCACATGAACACTAAACATCACCGCACTAACCACATGAACACTAAATATCATCACAGTAATAACATGAACACTAAACATCACCGTACTAATCACATGAACACTAAATATCACCTCACTAATCACATGAACACTAAATATCACCAAACTAATCACATGAACATTAAATATCACCACACTTATCACATGAACACTAGATTTCGACACATGGTCAATAAATATCACCACACTAATCACATGAAAACTAAATATCGCCAAACTAA
>NW_018478680.1:0-2609 GCF_002113885.1 Mizuhopecten yessoensis | reverse complement strand
TGGTTATGGTAGTCTCCACCTGTGGTTATGGTCGTCACCACCTGTTGTTATGGTAGGCACGACTTGTGGTTATGATAGACACCACCTGTGGTTATGATAGGCACCACCTGAGGTTATTGTAGGCACCACCTGAAGTTATGATGGTCACCGGCTGTGGGTATGGTAGTCAGCACCTGAGGTTACGTTAGGTACCACATGTGGTTATGGTAGTCACCACCTGTGGTTATGGTAGGCACCACCTGAGGTATGGTAGTCACCACCTCTGTTAATGGTAGGCTCCACCTGTGGTTATGGTAGGCACCACTTGTGGTTATGATAGGCACCATGTTATGGTAGTCACCACCTGTGGTAATGTAGGCACCACCTGAGGTATGGTAGTCACCACCTGTGGTTATGGTATGCCCCACCTGTTGTAATGGTAGGCACCACCTGAGGTTATGGGAGTCACTACCTTTGGTTATGGTAGTCACCCCCTGTGGTAATGTAGGCACCACCTGAGGTATGGTGGTCACCACCTGTGGTTATGGTAGGCACCATCTGAGGTTATGGTAGGCACCACCTGTGGTTATGGTTGTCACCACCTGTTATGGTAGTCACCATCTCTGGTTATGGTAGTCTCCACCTGTGGTTATGGTCGTCACCACCTGTTGTTATGGTAGGCACGACTTGTGGTTATGATAGACACCACCTGTGGTTATGATAGGCACCACCTGTGGTTATGATAGACACCCCCTGAGGTTACGGTAGGCACCACATGTGGTTATGGGAGTCACCACCTGTGGTTATGGTAGGCACCCCCTATGGTAATGGTAGGCACCACCTGAGGTTATGGGAGTCACTACCTTTGGTTATGGTAGTCACCACCTGTGGGAATGTAGGCACCACCTGAGGTATGGTAGTCACCACCTCTGTTAATGGTAGGCTCCACCTGTGGTTATGGTAGGCACCACTTGTGGTTATGATAGACACCACCTGTGGGTATGATAGGCACCACCTGAGGTTATTGTAGGCACCACATGAAGTTATGATGGTCACCGGCTGTGGGTATGGTAGTCAGCGCCTGAGGTTACGTTAGGTACCACATGTGGTTATGGTAGTCTCCACCTGTGGTTATGGTCGTCACCACCTGTTGTTATGGTAGGCACGACTTGTGGTTATGATAGACACCACCTGTGGTTATGATCGGCACCACCTGAGGTTATTGTAGGCACCACCTGAGGTTATGATAGGCACCACCTGTGGTTATGGTAGTGAACATTTGTGGTTATGGTAGGCACCACCTGTGGTTATGGTAGTCACCACCTGAGGTTATAAGAGGCACCGCCTGTGGTTATGGTCGTCACCACCTGAGGTTATGGTAGTCTCCACCTGTGGTTATGGTAGGCACCACTTGTGGTTATGATAGGCACCATGTTATGGTAGTCACCACCTGTGGTAATGTAGGCACCACCTGAGGGATGGTAGTCACCACCTGTGGTTATGGTAGTCACCACCTGAGGTTATAAGAGGCACCGCCTGTGGTTATGGTCGTCACCACCTGAGGTTATGGTCGTCACAACCTGTGGTTATTGTAGGCACCACCTGAGGGTATGGTAGTCACTACCTTTGGTTATGGTAGTCACCCCCTGTGGTAATGTAGGCACCACCTGAGGTATGGTAGTCACCACCTCTGTTAATGGTAGGCACCACCTGTGGTTATGGTAGTCACCACCTGAGGTTATAAGAGGCACCGCCTGTGGTTATGGTCGTCACCACCTGAGGTTATGGTAGTCTCCACCTGTGGTTATGGTAGGCACCACTTGTGGTTATGATAGGCACCATGTTATGGTAGTCACCACCTGTGGTAATGTAGGCACCACCTGAGGTATGGGAGTCACCACCTCTGTTAATGGTAGGCACCACCTGTGGTTATGGTAGTCACCACCTGAGGTTATAATAGGCACCGCCTGTGGTTATGGTCGTCACCACCTGAGGTTATGGTAGTCTCCACCTGTGGTTATGGTAGGCACCACTTGTGGTTATGATAGGCACCATGTTATGGTAGTCACCACCTGTGGTAATGTAGGCACCACCTGAGGTATGGTAGTCACCACCTGTGGTTATTATGATAGGCACCATCTGTGGTTATGATAGGCACCACCTGAGGTTATTGTAGGCACCACCTGAGGTTATGATAGGCACCACCTGTGGTTATGATAGTCACCACCTGAGGTTACGGTAGGCACCACATGTGGTTATGGGAGTCACCACCTGTGGTTATGGTAGGCACCCCCTATGGTAATGGTAGGCACCACCTGAGGTTATGGGAGTCACTACCTTTGGTTATGGTAGTCACCACCTGTGGGAATGTAGGCACCACCTGAGGTATGGTAGTCACCGCCTGTGGTTATGGTAGGCACCACCTGAGGTTATGGGAGTCACTACCTTTGGTTATGGTAGTCACCACCTGTGGTAATGTAGGCACCACCTGAGGTATGGTAGTCACCACCTGTGGTTATGATAGGCACCACCTGAGGTTATGGTAGTCACTACCTTTGGTTATGGTAGTCACCACCTGTGGTAATGTAGGCACCACCTGAGGTATGGTAGTCACCACCTGTGGTTATGGT
>NW_018478679.1:0-2608 GCF_002113885.1 Mizuhopecten yessoensis | reverse complement strand
TAAATTCAATATTACATGAACACTCGTGTCAGATCCTCTATATATCGATGATGGGCTACCTCAGGGATCACCACTTAGACCCTTGTGTATGAGTATACTTATTGAATTACTGCGGAGACAATTTTTAGGTAGTCGATGATGGGCTACCTAAAGGATCAGCACTTAGACCCCTGTATTTTGTAGTTTTTGAACTGACACCGTTGCTTAGACCCCTGTATTTTGTAGTTTTTGAACTGACAACGTTGCTAAGACCCCTGTATTTTGTAGTTATGGAACTGACACCGTTGCATACATCACATTAAGTTATTTCAATGTTATTTGTTCATAATATCGTCAATCATATACAAGTTAATTTCCATTTACTGAAATCTAAGATTAATACTTATTATAATGTAATAAGTTGAAACAATTCCCTCATATTTTGATTTCTATATTTCATCAAATTCTCAATGATGAAACCAGTTTACTTTAATCGCCATACAGGTAATTCAGTAAATCATCAGAAGTTGTTTCCGAAAAAGTAAGTTTTAACCGAAAGCTTGAAAAAGCTAGGTTGTCATTACCAGAGACATATAAAGTGTATACGTCACTGTCATGACAAATGATTTTACGGAATTTTGATTATTTGGAACATTATTTTAGTTTAAAAAATTAATGAACACATGTCATGCGACAAATGAATAAAAGGAGAATCATTCAA
Source organism: Mizuhopecten yessoensis (assembly GCF_002113885.1). Classification (NCBI taxonomy): domain Eukaryota; kingdom Metazoa; phylum Mollusca; class Bivalvia; order Pectinida; family Pectinidae; genus Mizuhopecten; species Mizuhopecten yessoensis. The sequence continues at coordinate 1,908 of NW_018478679.1, read as the reverse complement.
CCAAAGTGAAAACATAGTCTTCCAGATCATAAATACCACAGTCATTATATACACTGGAAACTCTTTACTTCCGACCCCGTTTCTCCAGAATTTCTCGGACATTTAAACCTGTGACAGTGTGCTAAATTAATGTTAACAGATCTTTTAAAACGCCAGACAATGAGTTATATCCAAAGCCAGTGTCTATGATTGACTTTTATGTACCAGATTACCAGGTAAGAAACTATTTATCCTTGAATACAGCAAAGATGTCAAGCAATTTTTAATGCCGTTTTTGTTCCTTTGAACAATAAATTGTAATTGTCTTGACACTCTATATTCTTTCAGTTAATCAAAAGCTTATTGTTACTGTATGTGGATACCTTGGGAGTATTTGTCATGTATTTATTTTGCGCATTTTTAAAGACCGATTAACATGTCGAAGTAAGGTAAAACTATCTACTAGGGGGAAAGGGCCTGATAAGACGTCAACTTCGCCGGGTAAAAAAATGGTGTTGCTTCGTAAGACGAATTATATGTCAGTAATGCTCTTGCAAGTGTGAAAGTTTACCAAAATCAGTTTAGTACTTTTTTTTTTAAAGTTTGCGTTCATGTAAATAAGTGCTGGATGATAGGAAAGATCAATGTGTACAGCCCATGGTCTTTTAAGAGCTATAATAAATTGACAGTGTCTATTGGCATGGAATGTGTAATTCATTACAAACGATTGTCGTATTGACGGAAAACTGACAAGGGGAGGCAACTCTGATATTTAATCTAACCACAACTTACGCAGTGTCCCGTGTGGCATTTAGTAGTACGCTATACATTTATTACAACATCCGGTTCATAAACACGTGAGTTGTTCTTCTGTGTCTGTCGCAATATATTCCTAATGTGGGTATCAAGATGTCGTCCACAGAAACACAGATGAGATGTTTAGAAATTGATATCCTCCGTGACCAGAAAAGACCAGACGAAGGTTTGTAGGATTGTGTTTTGTGATTGTATCGACCATCGTGATAATTAAACCCAGGCATCTGCATCTTTTATGTAAACATGTGAAAAAAAAGGTTCCTTAACCAACTTTCAGTGATGTAACAGTCTAACTTAGGGGTTGTATTGAATGTATACTGTAGTGTATCAGAGATATGTGTTTTGTTTGAATAAACACGGGCCCGAAAGTGCGTTTATGCATCTGCTATATGTAAATATGTGAAAATATAGAATAGTCTGCCTTCCCTACTATATTGACATGATAGTAGGGTAGGCAGACTATTTTATAATTCAACATATTTACAAACCAGATACAGGTGCCTGCTGTTAAAACTGACCAAAATATCTAAGTGGCAATTTTTTTCTCGTCTTCCTGAATGATTAGCAGCTCTAAGAATATACTCTTGTCTATATCTTTTTCTTTTATATGATTTTTCATTATAAGTAAAATAAAAAGATCATGTTTTCGAACAATAGTACAAGAAATGGGGACAAACATGTTCATGTCATGTTTACACTGATACAGAAGAAAGAGAAATGAAACGTCTAGACAGGGATTCGAACCTAGGACCCTCCTAACTCTAGACGGATGCTCTACCTTGTTGCTGACGATTGACCAAGTCCAGGCGCGCTACATTCCTCCCTCCCATATCTAAGTGTTCGCCCCTGAAAACACAACTATTTACAACCCAGACTTTGGTATCTCTTTGCCAAGCACTCACCCAGGGGTTGGCAAGCACACCTGCTTGAAATTTTGTACCACAGAGCATTAAATGTGATGACCCATTTTCCTTAGCCATTCATCTGAGTAAATGACAATTGTACATGTCAAGATGTTTAAGAAGTATTTTGTATTTTGTTACATTTCAACGTATCAGACTATTAGTCAAATAGTACATGTAACAGGAAAGAGAATATATAGTGTGCTTCCAC
>NW_018478678.1:0-2605 GCF_002113885.1 Mizuhopecten yessoensis | reverse complement strand
ACACCACTACTGGGGTACCTATCTTTACCACACACCACTACTGGAATACCTATCTATACCACACACCTCTACTGGGGTTCCTATCTATTCCACACACCACTACAGTAGTACCTATCTATACCACACACCACTGCTGAGGTACCTATCTATACCACACACCACTACTGGGTACCTATCTATACCACACACCACTACTGGGGTACCTATCTTTACCACACACCACTACTGGAATACCTATCTATACCACACACCCCTACTGGGGTTCCTATCTATTCCACACCCCACTACAGTAGTACCTATCTATACCACACACCACTACTGGGGTACCGATCTCTACCACACACCACTACAGGAGTACCTATCTATACCACACACCACTACAGTAGTACCTATCTATACCCCACACCACTACTAGAGTACCTATCTATGCCACACACCACTACTGGGGTACTTATCTATACCACACACCACTACTGGAGTACGTATCTATACCACAAACCACTACTGGGGTACCTATCTATACCACACACAACTACAGTAGTACCTATCTATACCACGCACCACTACTGGGGTAACTATCTATCCCACACACCACTACTAGAGTACATATCTACCACACACCACTACTGGGGTACCTATCTATACCACATACCACTACTGGGGTACCTATCTATACCACATACCACTACTGGGGTACCTATCAATACCAAACACCACTACAGTAGTACCTATCTATACCACACACCACTACTGGGATAANACCACACACCACTACTAGAGTACCTATCTATACCACACACCACTACTGGGGTAACTATCTATACCACACACCACTACTAGAGTACCTATCTACCACACACCACTACTGGGGTACTTATCTATAGCACACACCACTACAGTAGTACCTATCTATACCACACACCACTACTGGGGTACTTATCTATAGCACACACCACTACAGGTACCTCTCTATATCACACACCACTACAGGAGTTCCTATCTATACAAATGTACTACACACCACTACAGGAGTATCTATCTATACAAATGTACCACACACCAGGTACCTATCTATACCACACACCACTACAGGAGTACCTATCTATACAAATGTACCACACACCACTACAGGAGTACCTATCTATACCACACATCACTACTGGAGTACCTATCTATACCACACACCACTACAGTAGTACCTATCTATCCCCCACACCACTACTGGCGTACCGATCTATACCACACACCACTACAGGAGTACCTATCAATACCACACACCCCTACAGTAGTACCTATCTATACCACACACCACTACTGACGTACCGATCTATACCACACACCACTACAGGAGTACCTATCAATACGACACACCACTACAGTAGTACCTATCTATACCACACACCACTACTGGAGTACCTATCTATACCAAACACCACTACTGGGGTACCTATCTATACCACACACCACTACAGGAGTTCCTATCTATACAAATGTACCACACACCACTACAGGAGTACCTATCTATTCCACACATCTCTACTGGAGTACCTATCTATACCACACACCACTACTGAGGTACCTATCTATTACACACACCACTACAGTAGTACCTATCTATACCACACACCACTACGGGCGTACCGATCTATACCACACACCACTACAGGAGTACCTATCAATACGACACACCACTACAGTAGTACCTATCTATACCACACCCCACTACTGGGGTACCTATCTATACCACACACCACTACAGTAGTACCTATCTATACCACACCCCACTACTGGGGTACCTATCTATACCACACACCACTACTGGGGTTCCTATCTATACCACACACCACTACTGGAGTACCTCTATACCACACACCACTACAGGAGTACCTATCAATACGACACACCACTACAGTAGTACCTATCTATACCACTCACCACTACTGGAGTACCTATATATACCACACACCACTACTGAGGTACCTATCTATTACACACACCACTACAGTAGTACCTATCTATACCACACACAACTACAGTAGTACCTATCTATACCACACACCACTACAGGAGTACCTATCAATACGACACACCACTACAGTAGTACCTATCTATACCACTCACCACTACTAGAGTACCTATCTATACCACACACCACTACTGGGGTTCCTATCTATACCACACACCACTACTGGAGTACCTCTATACCACACACCACTACAGGAGTACCTATCAATACGACACACCACTACAGTAGTACCTATCTATACCACACACCACTACTGGAGTACCTCTATACCACACACCACTACAGGAGTACCTATCAATACCACACACCACTACAGTAGTACCTATCTATACCACACACAACTACAGTAGTACCTATCTATACCACACACCACTACTGGCGTACCGATCTATACCACACACCACTACAGGAGTACCTATCAATACCACACACCACTACAGTAGTACCTATCTATACCACACACCACTACTGGGGTACCTATCTATACCACACACCACTACTAGAGTACCTATCAATACCACACACCACTACAGTAGTACCTATCAATACCACACACCACTACAGTAGTACCTATCTATA
>NW_018478677.1:0-2604 GCF_002113885.1 Mizuhopecten yessoensis | reverse complement strand
CTTCATCAGTCATAGTAGTATAACTAACACTATCATATGGAAGCACGAAGGAACATTTGCTTTTGAATACAAAGCTAATATTCATGCACTTAGGAAGCAATTTTTCTTTTACCATTTTTTTTAAATAGCATTTATTTTGACAGTATACATATTATTGTATTGTATAGTATACATACTATGACCTGAACTGGCGACGTGTCATTTAGCAGCGGCTGACCAATCGGAAAGAAGCTTTCAAAAGTCGGTCATTTAGCCCCGCCCATACTGGCGAGAGCTCGATCTGTATGTTGACGAGGCGGAATATTTGGATTGTTCGTGAACGTCCGGTTACCAAAGTTTATATGACACATTCGGATTAATATTGAACAAGTTCTTACATTTCCATGTCAGTATGCATACCAATCGGTGCTTATCGACAAAATCCGTGATTATTTGTATAGATTTTTGAAGAGTTTTGTGTAAATGCATACGACACATGTGAAATGTTTGATTTGATTTCGGATCTAAATAGATGCCTTTACACGGATGGAACGAACGGTTCATTAATAATTGGAGGTAAGAACAAGGAATGCGTTCTTTTTACTTTTTAATTCATTCAACAAATGCATTTCATCGGTCGTTTCTGTTCTGTTGCCTACTAGCCTTATCAGCGGGATTTCGCTATGAGGCGAGCTTGACGCCATATTGTTTTGGTTAGAAACGGGGCGTGGCTTAAGTGCGATGGGAGGAGCTTAACACGATTGACCATGATTCTATCGCAGATTAGAACATGGTCCGTATCCAATCAAAACACGCGTTGCAAACGAATCGTGTTAGAATGTATTGTATAGTATACAGCTATTGTATTGTATAGTATACATACTATTGTATTGTATAGTATACAGTATATTGTATTGTATAGTGTACAGACTATTGTATTTGAATTTTAAAACGTGACAACTAATATCGGAACCTACTTGCTGTATTCTCTTGGGTATCCGGGGGATGTAATGAAGTTTGGTTTCTGGACGGCTGTTAGAGTTACCTCCCCACAGGTATCAGATACAGAGTTTCCAATAGTTACACTGGTCCCAGCGTTTGTAGGCAATGCACCTACAATGATAGCGACATACTCATTATGTCCAACGTAAATATATCGTAATAAGTAAATGATCAATATTTCGCTGTCATGATATCTCGCCGAGTCGATACACCACAACTATTATTAGTATATTTTGGCGCATTCAGTTCAAAATAGAAAACAAACACCCGGTGCAACTCTATTTCGACCTGGAAGCTAAGGTCACATGCTAACAGTATTTTAATGTCAATGACCACCGACTGTTTATGCCTGCAGCCGACTAAACACTGGAGGTGTTCCGAATGTTAATGTTGTATCAGTTTGCTTACGCATTGAGAAAAAGTGATGAAAGTAGTTTGTAAGAGATTAGATGTTTATAGATTGTCACATTGTGGTAAACTGTTTATCATCTATATACTAATACATGATATATTTCTCTATTGATAAAAGGTCAACTCAATATCATATCTTCAAAATGACTTATGGGCTTAGATATCATAGATCCTCGGTCTGTGACAAACTTAAAAAAAGATTTGGCAATAATTTTTGTCATTGGCTTCTCCATATGCATATTCACGCTTAAAATGGTGTTGTTTTCCTCATGATATTTTTATAACTTTATAATGATTTTTTTTTATGACGGAATACTTTTTACACGAATCACTTTTGTGTGGATACTTTTTCCGGTTCATGAAACGATCTAAGAAATGATGGTGTCATCGACTTGAAACGAACGAAAAAAAAACCAAACTATTATTGCATTCTGTTGAAAACACTTTGTCATCATCATCATCATCATCATCATCATACATGCAGCATCAGGAACAATTGCAATAAAGGTTTCAGTACATTACATAAGAATAAGAGTTGGTTCGAGTATACAAAACATTTACCTTTGGGTGTATTACGATAACGTAGTGTAAAGTCTCGGTGGTTGTGGGAGTTTTGTTGGAACAGGACAACTACAGTAGTAAATCGTCCAGATGACCTCCTGGCTTCAAAACCCTGACGAGAACGATGATGATGATAATACATCCAATTGTCGTCCCTGACGAATTTTTCAATAGACGGATATTGCGCAGAAGGCCCTGTAGTAACAAAACGAATATGTAAATGAAATTGGTTGGTTGGTGAGTGGGTAATATAATTGGTCGGTGGGCTGGTTTGGTGGGTGGACTGATAAGTTGTTTTGGTTGTTTTGTTGGTTGGTTGGTTGGTTGGTTGGTGTGGGTGGGTGGGTGTTAGGATGGTTGGTTTATGGCGTGTGCGTGTTTTTTGTGGGATGGGTAGGTTGATTGGTTGAGTGGGGGAGGGTGGGCGCTAGGCTAGGGTCACAGGAAGATGGCTGCTGAAGGAGATTATCGAAAGGAAGGAGCATGGAAGTGGAACAAGAAAAACGACACAGACCCCAAAGTGTTGCAATGCAGAGCGTTTCAGTTCTCTTTAATGTCCCCCTAAAAGAAGACACAAAAGACTGTGATCCCCTCCACCCCCTACTCTGAATATGTGTTTACTATTGTATTGAATAAATCATTCAGTAATGT
>NW_018478676.1:0-2601 GCF_002113885.1 Mizuhopecten yessoensis | reverse complement strand
GACCACTATATGCTAAAAAGGTGAGAACTACACATTGCATGGTTGGTGTATACATAGGTCGCCATGCAGGTGACGTGTTGTTAACTTTTAGCTGATGTGTTCGCCGGGTTCGTCTTAAAGGGGCGTCCTCAGATTTCATAGTAGTTCATTCCGGTCACCACTTTTGCATCGAATTCGTATTGGATATTAATGCAATTCAAATCCAAATAAAAATTGTAAAATCATCTCGCCTAGAGTGGTTGCCAAACAAAATTCAAATTCAATAATTAAAGAGTTATGGGTCAAGAAAGACATAAATTTACGATAAAATTTGACTTTTTTATCATTTTTCACCACTCGACAACGAATCATTCCGGCCACCACTTTTGCTATTAATTTGTACAGTGTATTCAAACAGATGATATCAACTTAAAAGAATTTACAATTCCCTTGGCTACAGTTGTCCTCGATTACAAATCGGTTTAATATTATTCGAGATTTGTGTATTTATTTGAACGAAAACAGGTAAAAAAAAATGCCATTGTAATTTCAAAGTGGTTCATTCCGGCTGCCACTTCCACTTTTAATGTTCAATACATATCTTATACCATTGTAACTGGTTAAGCATCACCGTTCCTATGTTTGTCTCCAAATAAAAATACATTTTGTGTTATAGGAGATATGGCTTTAGAAATATATATAAAAAAAGTTCTTAACGTCTAAGTGCATTCCGGGTTTTATCCCGCCCTAAACCCGCCTCTTGCTTATTGAGGTTTTCCTTCCAAATCTCATAAAAAATCCTCCATTACGGCCTGTTTTTCCTCTTCAAACCCTCCAGAGCATCCTACGAGGAGGAAAATATTAAAACAAACCGCCATGGTTTCTGATGACTAGCCCATTTCATATTAAGTATAGGACTACAATGTTTACATCTCGCAATACCAGATTCACTTTCGAGTGGGTGCATATGTTTCTTAATAGGGAAATCCCCACTTTAATACGATTCATTGTGAGCAATCAGTAAATAAATAATCAGTCAAATTGAAATTCGTTTACATAAAGAAATAAGTATATCAACTTTTCGAACCTTCTAAAAAGAGATTTTTCAATGTTTAAATCCATGTGTTATGAACAGGCGAACAGGGATAGCGTCGCTATTTTAGTTGAATGACGTCATGCTGAATTTCTTATACTTTCCATTTTCACTGGAGATATTGTCCTTTTATCTCAGGCATAACGAGTCACTTGACAAGTTACCCCCCTTTAATACATGCAAATATGCAGTAACCACGTTGTAATTCATACAACGATTCAGAGTATAAATACCTACGTAACCCAAATGTTACCTAGTAGGTCCGGAAAGATAACATGCTGGTGACGGACCATAGAATTTTCTATAGTTCACGTAGAATAGCCGTTGCCTGTTAACGAGTACACCGTTAAAGCTGTATCTTAATATTTGACCTATTTTTTTGGTTTATCGTGGTCTAATTCAATTCGCTGTTAGTGGTAATCTGTCTAAAGTTATTGATATTGTACGTTTATTATAACGTCAAAGTTTACCAAACAACTTCCTATATTTGTTAACAAAGATGATGTTTTAGTACAAGTCTGTATTCAATACTGAAATCTACCGATCTAGTGTGCTCATTAGCATAATGGTTCATTTACATAACATTTGAATCGTTTATTTTTGCATAACTATTAAAACTGAAACTAAAATATGTCTGTCCTGGGATATAATTGATGTTTTCTACAGGTAAATTCTACTTGTCTGAACACTTTTACTTGATCAACTGTGGCTATAATATCCTAAAGGGTTGTGTAGTACACGGGGTAGAGAGACATTGACCTCCTGATAAGGATCCAGGGGCAAAATCTGGGACAAGTATCGGCCAGAGACGTATAAAGCTATATACATGAATACGTAACCGGTATGGGGGAGGGAGCAAAGCACCATACCAGCTAAAGTTCTTTTATTTCTATCTCCCTCTTTGCAATTATGTAAGAGACGGATCCAGATTATTTTCAGGGGAATTCCACTTTTTAAGGGGCTATTTTAATTTTTAATGTTTATTTAATTCCATTTTCACAATTCAAAAATAGATACATATTTTTATTTTTTTATTTTGAGTCAGCGTGTATGTGTAACATTTCTGAGTTAATATAAAATACCTAAACAATGTTTCTTATCCAATCAAAATAAGCACCTAGTGGCATTGATTGTGGGCGAGGTAAGATAATCGTTTCATAAAATAGTTCCTTTTCCATAAAGAATACCAATTGATATTTATGACATGTATGTAGTTATGTTATAAAAACGATACGCTAACCATAAATCATGAACACTCCAAATCTATGAAGATATGAGTGCAAATTGTCAAAAAAATGAGCTACATTTAACATTCATTTATTGATATGACCTTCTCAACAAAATATCTGATTGATATTAAAAATGTTTGCCTTGTTGCACAAGTTTTTATATTGGAATACCTGTGCCCTGTGGCCTTATAGGTACACAAGGGTCCTCACAGTTCCCCACTTTTTAGAGAACAAAGAAAGGTTATGATACAAGACGACAATGACAAACCAATTATAGTCTGTTTCATACTTACCCCACAG
>NW_018478675.1:2058-2596 GCF_002113885.1 Mizuhopecten yessoensis | reverse complement strand
ACTCCACCGAGGATCCCGCCTCCATACGGAGGCCAGGATCCGAATTTTCAGCAGCCATTTGAAGGACCGTATTCGCGACCATACGGAGAACTGGGACCCGCCCGTCCGTGGTCAAATAGTGGACCTAATACAAACGTTCAGCTACCATATGGCGGACCAGGTCCTAATCTCCCGATGCCTTACGAAGGACCAGGTCCAAATGTTCCACCGCCTAATAGAGGACCTGATCGAAACATACCGCCGCCATATGGACCACCAACGCCATATTTGCAGCCTTATGGAGGACCATATCCAATGGTCCCGCCGCCTAATCAAGGATCGGATGCCTTAGCCTCATCTTGGTATGGCTATCCAGGATATCACGTACATCAACAGCAGTCGTCAACGAAACATATTTCACCAGAACAGTCGTCTGCGCGACATGTGTCACCAGAACAGTCGTCACAGCAGCAGAGACTTTCAAAGAAATTTCACCGGCCTTTAGACGGTTCGTTTATGTCCATCATATAAGTCATTAATGGATTAATCATTCTGATTT
>NW_018478675.1:0-456 GCF_002113885.1 Mizuhopecten yessoensis | reverse complement strand
GCTACCATATGGCGGACCAGGTCCTAATCTCCCGATGCCTTACGAAGGACCAGGTCCAAATGTTCCACCGCCTAATAGAGGACCTGATCGAAACATACCGCCGCCATATGGACCACCAACGCCATATTTGCAGCCTTATGGAGGACCATATCCAATGGTCCCGCCGCCTAATCAAGGATCGGATGCCTTAGCCTCATCTTGGTATGGCTATCCAGGATATCACGTACATCAACAGCAGTCGTCAACGAAACATATTTCACCAGAACAGTCGTCTGCGCGACATGTGTCACCAGAACAGTCGTCACAGCAGCAGAGACTTTCAAAGAAATTTCACCGGCCTTTAGACGGTTCGTTTATGTCCATCATATAAGTCATTAATGGATTAATCATTCTGATTTCATAGGTATATAAATTATTAATCCCACGGTTTTCACTTGGGATTGGTTGATTTCTCTA
>NW_018478674.1:0-2595 GCF_002113885.1 Mizuhopecten yessoensis | reverse complement strand
ATGGGCATAATCAAGTCACACTAATGAGCATAATCAAGTCACACTTATGGGCATAATCAAGTCACACTAATGATCATTATCAAGTCACACTAATGGGTATAATCAAGTCACACTAATGGACATAATCAACACACACTAATGAGCATTGTCAAGCATATCAACCTTCATATCACACAAAAAATAGCATATGAAATCTTCTATGGAAGCCTTTCTTGTATGTTTTTTCCGTCAGCAGTCGACTCCATCACAAATATCATTGTATTCGAAGAAAGCTCTTGAACACCGAAGCAACAAGGACATGTAGAAACCGTGGGTAGAATCAGGAATGTTATTACAATCTTAGATAATCCATCCACAATTGTTCATGCTTATTAACGAGACTTTCAAATTACTGAAATTCATTCTGAATTAATATGCTGAGGAAGCCCGAGGAAACAGGGTTCAGGACTGGATACTTACTGGCAATAAATGACCAACAAACGTGGTTGAAATGTTGACAAGAGGGAGTGGCATCTGCTTAAAAACAGTCCGGTTAGCATCATGAAGCAAATTTACATCATCTTGGCTGCAAGTGTTCCTTGGAAAGGTTTCATAATTGTCACATGAACAAAAGAAGCACAATAATATTCTTCTAAGTTTGAGACAATTCTGATGATATTTTAAAAAGTCTTATTTTAATCTAACGTTTAGTTTCATTGCACATGTTATCATTTAATTTAATTCATTCAGTATAATGATTTTTATTTTCATTTAAATCGCATGTATTTCAGTAATTCTGTATTTTTAATGTCAGAGGTTATGAGTACAGTATAATAATAAGTCAACAGAACAAAAGACTTCATGAAATGCCACATATACCAAATACGGTAAACTATACATACAAAACTGACAAAGCCCTCCAGACTATGTTTTTACTAAATGTACAGTAATGACGACCATTTATGTATCGACCCTGGACCGCAGTGCTGTGATACACTGTACATTCCTGCATAAAAGAACTTACTTTGTATAAACAGTAGATATCCATCGCTTGGAGGATAATCGGGGACATTATTTAGGGAACACAAATATTGTTGGGTTTCAACGCCGGACATCGAAACGCATCTGGAAATATTTAAAATCATTTTGAAAATTCACCATAACACAACCACATTTTGGATCGTAGCTGTTTCATTTTGGGTCGGATCGTGATTCCGATGCGGAATGATGCAAGCTGAGTTGCATTGTATATGTGTTTCAGTATTTGGCGTTTCATTAACATCTCGGCAAATCTAAGGAAAGGGTCGCTTATTTTGCCAAGGAGGTTGTCGTTTATATTTTGGGTTAGGCTCATGTAAAAGTAGTACTAACCTAAGGATTGCCCAGTAAACCTCAGACATTGTGGTGATATACGTTTGTGTCAAGTTTGTCACGCGTTGACAAAACCACTAAGTGTGTACTAAGGTCACTGTGGCTGAACACGAACCGGCGGTGGGTATTATACACTAGGGTCCTTATTGTTTTGAGGCACCTGTTAGAGTTATCTCCCTCAATCCTCTCTCAAGATTCCAAACCGCATTCTTGTGTAACTTTATAAAAATAGATATCCATGTCAAAGTTAAATAACGTATATCGTTAATAAGAACGAGGCTTAATGTCAATTCCAATGACAGTATATCATTAAATGATATCAAATATCATTATTTAATCACCATTTATATCTACATCCTCATTGGTCGGATCAAAATCACGTAGAGGTTGGTGATTTGTGATATTGACTCGATGATTTATATTTAAATAAAAAATCAGTTCATATTCTTTTATAACTGCACTTCAATTGAAACAACACAATGCCTCCGTCTTGTTTAGAGATAAAGACACATAATTTCATGCATAGTATATATGATAGAAAATCAAGTACTTAAATTTCGGTGAACTTACCGTTATATTAACCTGCAATTGCTAAAGTATTAATCTTGACTTCATCGCGGTCAATATTGCTTTCATATGTTCATATACCGACATGTTCCTCTAAAAAAGTCCATAATTGATATAGTGAAATCTTAAATGAATTAAGCATTATAAGATATATGTGGCATAAATAATCAATAGGAAGCTTTGTAGTTTATACCTTCATCGTAAAATCATCAGCTAAACTTTATTTCTGACATTTAGAAGTGCCAGCTAAAAACAAGAGGTTGAGCAATAGTAGTGACGGTTATAGGTTATATCAGTAGGGTGTAGCAATAAAAAAGTGACTACATAAAACAGGCTAGATGACTATTACGTAGGATTGGTTTTATAGGAAATAATTTTAATGAGAATTTAATTAATACGTTTACCGCATTATCCATCAACCCAGGCGAATGTATTCGCACATGTTATGCTTTAATACTTTCATATATGGCAAACATCTGTTGTAAGCGACTCATGTCGTTATAGAAACAACGTATTTATTTTTAATTTCTTACAATCTTATTACAGGGGTGTGGGGTGTGGGTGTGGAGAAGGATAGCAGGAGAGAGAAAGGGTGATGAGGGTATAAATAGAAAAACAGGGAATTAATCAAATCTTCCCGACCTACCTAGAACGTTTTGTACTGATTTGGCAATTTTA
>NW_018478673.1:0-2594 GCF_002113885.1 Mizuhopecten yessoensis | reverse complement strand
CACACTTGGCCCTTCGGACCAGGTGAGCTAAAAATCGATGAAACTTCTTTACATAGCCCATCGCATATGGCATGCAACCATGTTGTCAAGCATGACGTCATTAAAATATTGCACTAATGAGTATGCCTTTACTGCCCAAAGTTTTGTAATGCAGTAAAACATTACGCTTCTGCGATTTCAAGCATTTAAAAAAACTTAACATTTAGCTGTTATTTATAATCCATAAGGAAGAATTAACCGACAATTGCACAAAGGAAAATATATGTGGGCTAGATAACCTACTTCGTGTTGGTTACAAATATTAAAAGATATTAAAAGCTTTTTTATTGTTTTAAATGAGACTGAATCAGACGCAGGGCAATATTCAAGTGTTAGGTTTATCTCTTAAATTTAAATCGTGAGGACTTACGTCAGTTATCATATGTTAGATCGTGCAGGAATGTGGACTTTGTTGTTTATTGTTCGACTTTGTTGTTATTGTTCGACTTTGTTGTTATTGTTCGACTTTGTTGTTGTTGTTCGTCTCGTGAATGATATTCACTTATTATGGGTAGCTGGATATTTCATTTTCGATTACTGGGAACTGCGGTTGGTCTAAAGCCCACTAAGTGCTCCAGTTGGGTTTCGTTTGGTTTGATGCTTGGAATTTGTTTGCATCAATCGGATGATGACAATGAGATGGCTTGTTCCGTTTCATAGTAAACACATCAAATAAATTTGTCTATATTAATGGTATCACAGTTTAAACTGATCGTTGCAGCAACAGTGATACGTAAATTTACATTGTGAATAAAGTAAAGCTGTGCTACATAGTTTTTTCCAAACTGATTAATTTTGTTAATGATATTTAAGTTAGTAGTGTGTATTTTTGTTTAATAAAAGTTTTAATCAGTGATCGTAAAACTATACCACTTCACATGATACTGGTAAACTATGCTGTTGTCGATTTTAGTCCCCGAGGTTAACTGTAATCTTGGTGGTCACAGTTAAACCGTTTTCCTCTATACTTTTAAATTAAAAATAAAGGGTGTTTACGCTTCATCCCTTCTGTTTTGACCAACGTTTTGGCCCTGATTATCACCAATAATTCATGGGAAAACGAAACAGATGAATGATGCAGTGTGACTCATTTCTAGCATACTGTATCTGTTACCAAAATATAAATGTGCAGTCACCTGTGTGTGTCTAAACTATGTGTATCCGTCTCGAATACCTGTTAACATGGTGTTTACTATGTTCCATGAAATAGTTATTTTGTATGATCATGCACGTGAACGTAAAAGGCGACTTATGTGGGAATTCCCTGCAGATTCAAGCCTTGTCGTCTGTGTCCTCCTCTCGGGGAACATTGCATGAACCAAACTCTATTTGTTTCCCTTATTACAATACCTTGAATCCATGTTTGTTTTCACTCGTGCAGGTTTGGAGAAATAATAGGCCTGCTGTATTCATCTGCAGGGTCGTTAACGGCGAATAATTTGAACCCCTTCAGAATCGTATCCCTCTGCATTATCGTAAGAGGCGACTAATGTTGGGCCTCTGCAGAATCGGGGATGTTTTCTTCATTTTCTTATGAGAAATACAAAAAAGATCTACTATACAAATTCATCACTCAGGATCTTTTCGTTTCCTTTCTTCTTGTCTTCCTCTTTTTTCTACTTTCGTTAACAGCGGTATCTCCCTAGACAACCAAACCTTGCTTTTGCGAAACAACCAATCTGATGTATGTTTTTTTCAATTTCCGTTCGGCGGTGTCTCTCTGTATACCCGTCTTGATATGACCTTAGCAGTTACGAATTCAATAAACCTCAAACAAGCAACTACCCTTACCTTTGTGGGAACACACTGGACATGGGAAGCTTCATAACATAGGTAAAAAGACCAAGGACAAAAAAAATCGACACATAATGACAAGTTGGACTTAAAAGAACTGAAACAAAAAGTAGGACGTCATTATCTTATAAAACTTCAAAAAACTTATAAAAGAATGGCACCTGATTAATCTGTTCGGGTTTTACTCCTTTAACAGCTATGGTCATTCAATAACATGCCAGATGTTGTTGGTGGAAACAAACGGGACCACCCAGAGAAAAACAACCAATCTGTGACCGGTATATGGCGATTAACATACAGAGACCTCGAAACAGCGACCCAGTGGTAGAAGGCAAGCGATCGTAAACGGCCAGATGCTTTAACCACAACCCACATTATACTTTCTTTTCAAATCAAAATACAATATATCTTTCCATGGAAACCAGCCTATCATGATACAGGAATGTTTAATACCAACACAGAAACGATATAGATGTTTTTGATTTGAAACGATGTTTCGTTGTATCACAGAACTACGATTTTTCATCGGTACAGTATATTGCTTCAGATACAAGGACATGTGTCAATATCATCCGGACATTGCTTACAACGGGAAGCAGGTTGGTCTAGAGAGGAAATATTACAATCAATCAAGATAGAAAATACTTTAAAGGAGATATGATCAGTATGCATTTGATTTGTGTTGTCTAAATTATAGTTAACCATGAGCCATTGCAATTGCTAAGAAATATGTTATATATATAAGATATAAAATCTATGTA
>NW_018478672.1:0-2593 GCF_002113885.1 Mizuhopecten yessoensis | reverse complement strand
TAGTTACATTCCTTGGTTTTAATGAATAATACTTTCTTTCCACTGAAAAAAAATAAAATGGCCATAAGTTCCTCGGTATCATTTTTATTTTCCCATGTTAATTTACTAGACGGCAAATATAGGAGAGGCATCCCTAAAAAGGAACTGCTTAGAAGACTGCATTAGACTGGGTTACAGTAGGTCGTTGCTTGGGATTACGTTAGGCATCTTAACGCACGGCCCCGGAGCTTGCGAAGAGCTGAGACTTCTCGACCTGGATTTCCTAAAACGAACATCCGAAGCCGATGTGCCCTCCTTCAGGTCCTTTTGCACAACAAGCAGAACACAGCTGAACAGTTGGAGCATTGAAGGGAGCCGTTGAAAGTCGAGAACGGTAAGGTTTGCTCACATGCATGTAAACAAAGAGAGAAAACATGACGCAATGCAGGTTTCAGTCCAGACGAAAATGTGTCTTTTATGTTTGTTACTCGTTAAACACCTTATTCTCGAGCAGATCAGAGAGCCTGTACGAGGGCACCATAAGCGAATATACGTAAGCCACACAAAAAGGGAGACGGGCAACATCATTTCGACCTTGATGTTTTCCTTAGGCTGGAACAACACCTGGTCCTCCATCTTCCTAGGTCAGAAGATAAGCCTTTCGACTACAGATAAGGCTGACGATGAGCAAGTTGCCCGTCGTGGATAGCAGATTAGTTCTTCCCCAAAACGCCTGTTCAACGGACATCAAACTGCCTTCATACAGGGTCATAGAACGCTCGGGCAGTATTAAGAGGGACAACAGAGCTGAGCAAAGTGGTCGCCGACGTGTCCGATGATGCCAAATGACGTTGGCAAACATTCTCGCCGAGGATAAGAGCAACGTTTACACGAAGCGTTAGTATACCCGAAACCTAATCCTCGACTTCATCTTACGACCTGGGTTCATCAGAACCAGCACAATCCGCATGAGCTTTTGAGCGGAGATCATCGACCCCCCAACAACCAGACAGCGGATAAAACGTCATTCACTGCCGAATGTATAATCCCTTACAACCAATTTGTTCCGACTCCTGTATAAACAATGTGTAAAACATATCTACTTCGAATGGTGCCAGTGGCTGAGATTACAAGGTCTGGCTCATATTTTCATTTTGTTTTCATTTTGTTTTTATATTTTTCTGATATTACACCAACTTAATGCAATTTATCTGCTATTGATGCACCTACCATTATATTTAGGTCTATACCGAGTTCAGCATGAAACAAAAACTATGTCTCTATTGAAAAAAACATTATCATGCTATTATTATTGTATTTATAAGGGTAAAATCGTATTTTCGCGGTAGCCTACACTTACATATTTTGAGATTCCTTCTCAATTAAAGCATTATACAACAAAGATAAGTAGTTCTGTACGTAATTACATAATTTAATGATTGGTTTGCTAACATCAAATCCTTATGAAAAAAATCAAGTGCTTCAAACATCAAACACAACAATGGCTGTTCTATTGATTTTTACGTTCATGTAATTGTTTGATGTTAGGTGAGACAAAATGAAAGTGAAGAGGTTAAGCTGTGCATTATACATTACTATAATGAGATTTCCCGTTCATCACTTGACGCTTCGTTTTAGTCCTAAAACATATATGATCAACGCAAAAAAGTCGTTTCTACCTGACAATTTTAGCAAGCGCATACTCAAATGAATAATCGAGTGTTTCAGTCGTTGCCTGCGTCTCCATCAGGACTGAACGGTTAATTAGTCTATGGTCGTATTGACGTACAAAGGATCCAAACCAGTACCTGCAAAAAATATTTGTCGGAGTACAATTAAGTTCAGGTAGAAATAACTCATGTGTTGATTTCTAATCAAACTTGTTTCAAACTAGTATGAATGTATATAACAAAAAAATAAGATATACAACAAAACTTGTTGCGTGAAATTTCATGTTATAATATACAGATTGTATTGTTAGGCTTTACATCGTTACGAAGTGCGAATTAATAGCTTTTATAGTCTATGCATACACTAGCACTTATGGCAATACACCATACAGTGCCGTTATCAGAGGGTGCATGCTGAATTGGTGTTGTGCAACCTGAAGCCTACTTGGCGGGTTATATCCCTTGTTAAATGAAAACCAATTTGGAAGAGAGCCGTCGGAGTGAAGTTTATCAAAGATTTATTAGTTTAAATACTTTATTTCTTCAATAATTCGATGCAATATGTTTCAGTGATATATGATGATATGTTATCAATCAAAAAACAGATGAGACCGTTGATGATATTCAGAAATTTGTTTTTCAATGCATAGAAGTGAATTAGTTGACAAAATAAAATGTAAATTCAATTCCACTGTAACACATACATTTTGTCGCAACGTTTCTGTTTATGATCGTGAATATCGAGGCAATTGGCTGGTTATTTATGGAAACGTGATACATAATGCGATACTTGGTAAATATCGTTTAGTTGATTTGTTTATACTAACTATTCAACAAAGAAATGTATACGCTTAACAACAATATTAACGATTCTTTTGTTTACATTAACAAAGCAGTGAGCATGTATAGACTTAAAAAAGGGAAAAGTGCAATCGGTAATATAT
>NW_018478671.1:0-2589 GCF_002113885.1 Mizuhopecten yessoensis | reverse complement strand
GAATGTATGTCTATCTACCACTAAATTCTAACATCTGGATCAGGGGTGACAGGATTGCCAAGAAAACATCAGTTAGGATATAGATCTATCTAAATACTGAGCAGTAAGTGATAATATTTATATAAAAGCTAGACTATTGATATACTATGGACAATGTTGACATGGCTATTATTGTCCTTGTATCATCAGTTAGTACTTTAAATAGTAGCCTAGATAATGCAAATGATATGATTCCGATTGAAATCACTAGTTTGCATTTTCTACATGTTCATATAGTGCTATATTAGTAGAGCAGTGCACGTAAATCATGATACAGTCTGTGATATTGAAAAAAATAAATATATATAGCGATAAATAGTTGTAAATGTCCATGTGACGGTAAAAATATAAATAAAACAAAACACGAAGACTAGTATAATCGGCTAGATCTTTCTCCCAAGATTGGTGAAAGCACTAGTCTTCGTGTTTTGTTTCATATATATATATATATATATATGGGGCAAAGAAGTAATTCCAACTGTGTGGACAAGTTTAGGTTGTCAAATTTTCGGAGCAATCCGCTCCTTTTACAAGACACAGTGAAACAGAACAGTTACATGTACATATACATTATATTACAAGAAGATAGAATTGATATACTATAATTGAAAATATAGCTATTATATAAAACCAATAGTCCCATCGGCTAAAGACAGCCGAAAGAAGCAGTTAAGCTGAAAGCATCGCGGACAAGGAACGCTGATGTAGAGGACCTATTCTTGCGCAAGATGCACTGTCATATAAAGTGAGTCAACGAGAGATATCAAAAACGTGGAACATGTGCATTTGGAAATCTGGCCCGGTAAATGTGAAAAATCTCCAATCTGCTACGGAATGTCTCATTAGTCGCCTCTCAATACTGCGATGGATCTAAGTCACAGCAGGGGGTCCCACTTAGTCGCCTCTTTTGGTTTGCAGGAATAATGCATGTGCCTCTATTGGTTTGCAGGAATTATGCATGTAATTATCAAATAAGTGGCGAAATAGCAGACCAACTGTGCAGTAATGAATGNCCCAGCTCAATGTCAGGATCAACAACCACCGCTGCTCCATCAAGCAGAACAAACCAGACTTCCCTGTGGCAAGGCATTTTAATATGCCTAGCCATAGTTGGAAAGACATGCAGGTTGTTGCCATAGATATTGCCCTACATGGGATGAAACGAGACGACGTACGAGAGAACGGTTTTGGATCACCAATCTACACTGTGGAATCCTTAGGTAAAAAGCCTGACTGATTGTTAGAAATAATGTTATATCTTGAGAGGTAATTGAACAATTACTTGAAAACATTTATTTCAAATAATTTGCTAAATAGGGGTAACATATATTGGTGTATAGTACCTCCCTTGCCCTTATAAATTGGGGTAATATGAGGATTTTCCCATCTAATTGGTAGCTTTCCGGTAGAAATAGATGTGTTGAATAAGGGATAGAGTGGTTTCACAAGAGATTGGGAAACCCCTTTTATACATTTTGGAGGGATACTATGAGGGCCTGAAGGTTTATTAGTATTGAATAGATCGAGCTGATCCACAATTTCCTATTCGGTTATGGTTATTTTTGAAGTTAATTTAAGTTAGTTTAGATAAATATTTGTCTTTAGCTTCCCGGACTAAGGAAATAACTTCATTCCGAAAATATATTTTGCCCAGGAAGCTAGAATATTATTTAGCTTAGCTTTGGAATGCTGGCGAATTCTTTGTCTAATTTTGAGTCTGATACCATTAGTCATCCAAATTTTATCATTAGGTCTTATAGTTACTGTTTTATGTGGCACGACTAGGTTGATATCAGTTAGGATTTTATCAGTTAAAAGAGAGTTTATATTTTCAATGTCACCTTGTAATAAACGATTCCAGTCAATGGACTTAAGATACTAATTTGCCCCGTCAGTTGTGTTGACCGAGGTTTGGGTGAATGTCACCGCATATGGATAGTATATAAATAGTGTAATTGAAATATAGTGCTAATTCAGAGAGAATTAATTCAGAGAGACACTAGCGATACATAAACATGTATAAAGTAATGAGTGATTCCCTGCCAATACAGCACCAGGATAGTTTGTTATTTTATTCATTATCAAAAAGGGAACGCGTCTGTAGAAAATACATCCTGGCAGAGTAAGAGCAGAGAATGACATAGATATGTTTTAAGGAAAATACATTGGATATAACAATATTTAAGTCTTGTAATCAAGATTGTCATGTACAACTGTTCATATTCTGAAAACACAGAACATATTAGATATTTGATAATTTTGGACATATCTTATACTCAGTAGTTTTTGAAAAGATGTGTTCTGTTGAAAATTCAACTGCTCACTTCGCCATGGTTTTCTATGGAAAAGAATCAAATCTACATTGACCAACACTGGCAATTGTATTGTTTATCTTATTCCCAGCTGTGGATGTCTAGCGCCTATACAGATTAAAATAGGATCAGAATATGTAACATCCTTTATACTCCAGGCGTTACGATAACTTACGCTCTCTGCACCCCTGGGATATGACCAGCGTGAAGTTGGTTACTTATTCAATATTGGGCTAGC
>NW_018478670.1:0-2587 GCF_002113885.1 Mizuhopecten yessoensis | reverse complement strand
CGCAGCACCGAGGTGGCACAGATGAGCTGATCTGGTCGCAGCACCATTTGTTTTTGTACAATATTTATCCGGCAATAAGCCCATGCTTGGTATTAAGCCCACCAATGAATATTGCAGTTAGGAAGAAATGCCAGCAAAAGTTTTTTCTCTGTCCTGTTAAAAGCACATCCGTAGGGGGAGGTGCTTATTACAGGACAGAGAAAAAACTTTTGTTTACAGTAGGTGATCATGTGTTGGCCCCCTGGGATAAATACTGTAAGATTATATTGGTTAATTGTGCTACTGTGAGGATGATCAAGTTACAAAGTACACAGTCTGACCAAGAAGCAAAGCTGACAAACAGTTTAATGTTTTAAATGGAATTGTGGATTTCAGTACAGTTGTACTTTCAGATTAACCAAAGTCGCCAGATCTGCTGATCTGGTCGTTGCACCAAAATAATCATGAGTTTGCTTCCATATAATGACATATTGGATAATGTAGAGTTGCCTGGATTGGCTGATCTGGCCTCAACACCAAAACACTCCATAATTCTGGAATAGAGTGTTTCATCACATTCCGAGTATGTAGCATTTATATCATATATATATGTTGTGTACAAAATAAACAGTAGAAGTATGATCAGTCCAAATTACCAGAAAGCAACATCTCTTGTTATACAGTATGTTATGAGTTGTAAAGCATTTGGTTGCTTGTTATTGTCAAACTTGGCTAGAGGAAGTTTCCCTTTAGTAAAGATGGTAGAGCACTTGATATTTATTCCATAGTCCTTGGGTTTACTAGTGCAAGAACTTTAAACAAGTTATCTGGGTTACGTTGGCACCAATGTCAAAACCTGGGGACCATTTACCATATATAATATAAACCAGTCTACTACCAGTTCTGATTTGGTAAGCTGTGATACCAGAACCAAAATGGTGGACCACGATGTCCAGTCTGGGCCTATGACAAGTAAAACACAGACTCATACCTGGTGATAAGCCCACCCTCCACTTCTGACATGTTTTCATGCACAGGCCCCCTGGACTTATCACTGGTGGAAAACACGGTATGAAAATCTCCCAATACTTAAAAACGTGGTCACACTTGGTAGCACTCTAGAATGAGGTCTTTCTATGGAGGAGCAGTGTTATGTTACAGTTTCGAACCATCTGGATGTTTAATACTGACTCAGATACAGTTATTCATTCTGAAGAGCACTTGTCTAGTAGTTTGTTAGCATTGTCCCAGTGTTAAACAATTTATTGACAGCTGTTCAACATTATATCATTCCTGAGTGCTGATGATATGTTATATCAATGCTTTGTTTGGTGCCAATCAATTTATGTGCAATAGTTCATTTATGTATTTGTTTGTGAATGTTATGTAAAATGAAATTTAAAATAATTACATTTCTATGGTATCTTAAAAGACATTAAAGATAATTGTATTTCACCAGGTTGTTTCGGTGTTGTTTTTTTTTCCTTTTGGAATCAGAGCATGTTTATATCTTAGAGGTTTTCAATATTTAGTCCCACATCAGTTCCCGCGAGGAACTATAGATTTCGCTCCATCTGTTTGAAGATAGTTTTCTGGTGCACATCTTCTATAGGATTTCACCTCGAGTAACCAGATTTGGTATGCAAATTGATAGAGTGTTAAGTACAAAAAGTAGGTCACTGTGACCTATGGTTTAACATTTGAAAAAGTCTCTCCTGGGCACAACTTCTATACTGTTTCACATGAAGTATCCAGATTTGGTATGCAAACAGATCTTGGGATAGTGGAGTGTCATGTACAAATAAGGTCGCTGTCACCTATGGTTTGACCTTTGACCTTAACCTTAAAGTATGTCTTGGGCTTATATTGTATATTTTTTTACCTTGAGTAACCAGATTTGGTATGCGAGTATGTTTTGGCAGGTGGAGTGCAGAGTATGTCATTGTGAATTATATCCTTACATGTGTGAATAGTTCAGTGAAAAAAGACCTCATAACCGGTAGGGGACTATGGATTGCCTTGCAATACTTTGCCTTGTTCTGATTAGTCTAAAGAAAATCATGCAAATCTTCAAACCAAGTGAAACCTACAAATGAAATTGAGAAAGATCTGTCAAGTACTTCTTGAGAAAGATTTTGTACCGTCAAAATTCAATGCGGCTGCCTGGTGGTCATCTTTTTATCCAGTCAGTGATAAAAGCGGCACATATGTCGAGAATGTTTTGAAGATCACAGCATGGTCGAAGTTCACATAAACAGATCACCATCTCAACACCAATATTCCTACGCAAGGTAACGTACCCTTAAATTTGATTTGGATGTAACTAGTGCGAGTAGGCCAGGGTACTAATAATGACCAGGCAGCTCAATTAATTAGAGCGACAGTATAGTCATTAGACGTCCAGGGTGTTATGCTGGTCGGAGCCCTTGCATATTTGCTGTTAATTGTTGGTCTTTGTCTTTCATTTTTAGCTCGCCTGGCCCAAAGGGCCAAATAACCTATGGTGTGGTGGGGCGTCCGGCGTCAATATTTTACTTTCAACAACTTCTTCTTAACAAGAGGCCCAAGAGGCCCAAGAGGGCCTGTATCGCTCACCTGAATATTTAAG
>NW_018478669.1:0-2587 GCF_002113885.1 Mizuhopecten yessoensis | reverse complement strand
CAGATATCTAATGATTAACACTGTGTCTCAGATAAATTGTGATCTTCACTGTGTCTCAGATAAATTGTGATCTACAATGTGTCTCAGATAACTTGTGATCTACACTGTGTCTCAAATAACTTGTGATATACACCGTGTTTCAGAAAACCTGTGATCTACACTGTGTCTCGGATAACCTTTGATCTACACCGTGTCTCAGAAAACTTTTGATGTACACTGTGTCTCGGATAACTTGTGATCTACAATGTGTTTCAGATAACTAATGATTAACACTGTGTCTCAGATAACTAATGATTAACACTGTGTCTCAGATACCTACTGATATACAATGTGTATTACATAACTTGTAAGCAAAACTGTGTCTCAAACAACTAGTGGTTTACACTGAGTCCAAAATGAATGGTGATCCAAACTCTGTCTTATATAACTAGTGATTACGTACACTATGTCTCAGATAACTACTAATCTACAAAGTGAATTAGATAACTTGTTAGCAACACTGTGTCTCAAACAACTAGTGGTTTACACTGTGTCCTAAATAACTGGTGTTTTTACACTGTGTCTCGGAAAACTAGTGTTATACACTCTGTCTCAAATAACTAATGATATACACTGTGTTTCAGTTAATTAGTGATAACTACTGTGTCTCAGATAAGTTATGATATCCACTGTGTCTCAGATAACTGGTGATATACAATGTGATCTAGGACAACTAGTGATTTACACCGTGTCTCAGATGACTAACGATCAACACTGTGTGTCAGATAACTAGTGATCAACCTTGTGTGTCAGAAAACTAGTGATCAACAATGTATCTCAGATAACTAGTGATCAACACTGTCTCCCAGAAAACTAGTGATGAACACTGTGTCTAAGATAAATTGTTATTTACACTGTGTCTCAGATAAATTGTGATCTACACTGTGTTTCAGATAACTAATGATTAACACTGTATCTCAGATAATTAATGATTTACACTGTGTCTCAGATACCTACTGATATACAATGTGTATTTCATAACTGGTAAGCAAAACTGTGTCTCAAACAACTAGTGGTTTACACTGTGTCCAAAATGAATCGTGATCTACACTGTGTTTCAGATAACTGGTGATTTACAATTGTCACAGAAAATTGGTCATTTACACTCTGTCTTATTTAAATGGTAATATACACTGTAATATGAGACAACAAGTGATCTACATTTTGTCTCATATAACTTGTGATCTAAACTCTGTCTCATATATAACTAGTGATTACGTACACTGTGTCTCAGATAACTACTGATCTACATTTTGTATCAGATAATTGTCATTTAAACTCTGTCTCAGATAAATGATAATATACACTGTATCTGAGACAACTAGTGATCTACACCGTGTCTCAGTTAACTAATGATCAACACTGTGTCCCAAGTAACTGGTGATTTACACTGTGTGTCAGATAACTAGTGATCTACACTGTGTCTAAGATAACTAGTTATTTACACTATGTATCAGATAACTAATGATCTGCACTGTTTATTGGATAACTTGCTAGCAACACTGTGTCTCAAATAACTAGTGGTTTAGAATGTGTCATAAATAACTGGTGATCTACATTGTGTATCAGATAACTAATGATATACACTGTGTCTCGGATAACTATTGATCTACACTGTTTCTCAGAAAACCTTTGTTCTACACTGTGTCTCGGATAACTAGTGATATACACTGTGTTTCAGATAACTAATGATTAACACTGTGTCTCAGATAACTAGTGATATACACTCTGTATTACATAACTTGTTACCAACACTGTGTCTCAAACAACTAGTGGTTTACACTTTGTCCTAAATCACTGGTGTTTTTACACTGTGTCTCGGAAAACTAATGTTATACACTGTGTCTCGGATAACTAGTGATATACACTCTGTCTCAAATAACTAATGATATACACTGTGTTTCAGTTAATTAGTGATAAATACTGTGTCTCAGATAAGTTATGATATACACTGTGTCTCAGATAACTGGTGATATACACTGTGTCTCAGATAAGTTATGATTTAAACTGTGAGCTGAGACAATTAGTGATTTACACCGTGTCTCAGATGACTAACGATCAACACTGTGTCTCAGATAACTAGTGATCTACACTGTGTCTCAGATGAATTGTGATCTACACTGTGTCTCAGATAAATTGTGATTTTCACTGTGTCTCAGATAACTTTTGATCTACAATATGTCTCAGATAACTTGTTATCTACACTGTGTCTCAAATAACTTGTGATATGCACACTGTTTCAGAAAACCTGTGATCTACATTGTGTCTCGGATAACCTTTGATGTACACTGTGTCTCGAATAACTTGTGATNGATAACTAATGATTAACACTGTGTCTCAGATAACTAATGATTAACACTGTGTCTCAGATACCTACTGATATACAATGTGTATTACATAACTTGTAAGCAAAACTGTGTCTCAAACAACTAGTGGTTTACACTGAGTCCAAAATGAATGGTGATCTACACTGTGTTTCAGATAACTGGTGATTTACACCGTATCACAGAAAATTGGTCATTTACACTCTGTCTTATTTAAATGGTAA
>NW_018478668.1:0-2584 GCF_002113885.1 Mizuhopecten yessoensis | reverse complement strand
CCTGTAATTGTCACACTGTACAATCCCGTCCTGTTATTGCCACACAGTACTGTCCCGTTCTGTAATTGTCACACTGGGCAGTTTCGTCATGTAAATGCCACACTGTACAGTCCCGGCCTGTAATTGTCACATTGTACTGTTCCGTTCTGTATTTGTCACACCGGATAGTCCCGTCCTGTTATTGCCACACTGTACAGCCCCGTCCTGTAATTGTCACTCTGCACAGTCACGTCCTCTAATTGTCACACCGTCCTTTCCCGTTCTGTAATTGCCACACTGTACTGTCCCGTCCTGTAAATGCCACACTGTACTGTACCGTTCTGTAATTGGCACACTGTACAGCCACGTCCTGTAATTGTCACACTGCACACACTGTACTGTCCCGTCCTGTAATTGCCACACTGTACTGTACCGTTCTGTAATTGTCACACTGTACAGCCACGTCCTGTAATTGTCACACTGCACAGTCACGTCCTCTAATTGTCACACCGTACTGTCCCGTCCTGTCATTGTCATACTGTACAGTCCCGTCCTGTAATTGCCACACTGTACTGTACCGTTCTGTAATTGTCACTCTGTACAGCCACGTCCTGTAATTGTCACACTGCACAGTCACGTCCTCTAATTGTCACACCGTACTGTCCCGTCCTGTCATTGTCATACTGTACAGTCCCGTCCTGTGATTTTCACACGGTACAGTTCCGTCCAGTATTTGTCAAACTGTACAGTTCCGTTCTATATTTGTCACACTGGACAGTGTACAGTCCCGTCCTGTGATTGTCACACGGTACAGTTCCGTCCAGTATTTGTCAAACTGTACAGTTCCGTTCTATATTTGTCACACTGGACAGTCCCGTCCTGTCATTGCCAGACTGTACAGTCCCGTCCTGTAATCGTCACAGTGTGTAGTACCGTCCTGTAATTGTCACACTGTACACTCCCGTCCTGTTATTGCCACACTGTACAGTCCCGTCCTGTAATTGTCACACGGTACAGTTCCGTCCTGTATTTGTCAAACTGTACAGTTCCGTTCTATATTTGTCACACTGGACAGTCCCGTCCTGTAATTGCCACACTGTACAGTCCCGTCCTGTAATTGTCACACGGTACAGTTCCGTCCTGTATTTGTCAAACTGTACAGTTCCGCTCTGTATTTGTCACACTGGACAGTCCCGTCCTGTTATTGCCACACTGGACAGCCCCGTCCTGTAATCGTCACAGTGTATAGTACCGTCCTGTAATTGTCGCACTGTTCAGTCCCGTCCTGTTATTGCCACAATGTACAGTCCCGTCCTGTAATTGTCACATTTTACTGTTCAGTTCTGTATTTGTCACACTGTACAGTCCCGTCCTGTAATTGCCACACCGTACTGTCCCGTTCTGTAATTGTCACACTGGGCAGTTTCGTCCTGCAATTGTCACATTGTACTGTTCCGTTCTGTATTTGTCACACTGAACAGTTTCGTCCTGTAAATGCCACATTGTACTGTCCCGTCCTGTAATTGCAACACTGTACTGTCCGGTTCTGTAATTGTCACACTGGACAGTCCCGTCCTGTATTTGTTACACTGTACAGTCCCGTCCTGTAATTGTCACACTGTACTGTTCCGTTCTGTAATTGTCACACTGTACTATTCAGTTCTGTATTTGTCACACTGTACAGTCCCGTCCTGTAAAGGCCACACTGTACAGTCCCGTCCTGTAATTGTCACATTGTACTGTTCCGTTCTGTATTTGTCACACTGAACAGTCCCGTCCTGTAATTGCAACACTGTACCGTCCCGTTCTGTAATTGTCACACTGGACTGTCCCATCCTGTATTTGTTACACTGTACAGTTCCGTCCTGTATTTGTCACACTGTCCAGTTCCGTTCTGTATTTGTCACACTGTACAGTCCCGTCCTGTAATTGCCACACTGTACTGTCCCGTCCTGTAATTGCCACATGTCACACGGTACAGTTTCGTCCTGTATTTGTCAAACTGGACAGTCCCGTCCTGTATTTGTCACACTGGACATTCCAGTCCTGTAATTGCCACACTGTACTGTCCCGTTCTGTAATTGTCATACTGTACAGTCCCGTCCTGTAATTGCCACACTGTACAGTCCTTTCATGTAATTGTCACACGGTACAGTTTCGTCCTGTATTTGTCAAACTGGACAGTCCCGTCCTGTATTTGTCACACTGGACATTCCAGTCCTGTAATTGCCACACTGTACAGTCCCGTCCTGTAAATGCCACACTGTACAGTCCCGTTCTGTATTTGTCACCCTGTACAGTCCCTCCTGTATTTGTCAAACTGTACAGTCCCGTCCTGTATTTGTCACACTGTACTGTCCCGTCCTGTAATTGCCCCACTGTACTGTCCCGTCCTGTAATTGCCCCACTGTACAGTCCTTTCCTGTAATTGTGACACGGTACAGGTTCGTCCTGGATTTGTCAAACTGGACAGTCCCGTACTGTATTTGTCACACTGGACATTCCAGTCCTGTAATTGCAACACTGTACCGTCCCGTTCTGTAATTGTCACACTGTACAGTCCCTCCTGTATTTGTCACACTGTACAGTCCCGTCCTGTAATTGC
>NW_018478667.1:2123-2578 GCF_002113885.1 Mizuhopecten yessoensis | reverse complement strand
AACATCGCAAGTTCAACCGCTCGTCTTCCCTGCGACCATGTTAAATAGTTATTGACATATTCGTAATCTCTAGTACTGGAGGATGGTCATCGAACGTTGGTGTCAGCGTCAGTAAAATTGCCAGTAAGCTTAGTAGAGCCTCAGTAGCCAGCGTCTCTTCAATGTGTGAACGAGTGTCACTTTGTTTCGTCACATAGTCGTGTTCCAGTGGCGACCCAGAGGGGTTTTTTGGGCTTCAGGACCCCGCCCCCAGTCTGAGAATTTTCTTTAAAAATCATGTATTTTCACCATTTTCCTCAATTTCCCCCACACCCACATGGACACCCCTCCCCCCTGGAAATTTGGAAACCCCCCAGATAAGTCATTGGATCCGCCACTGTGGTCTAGCATTTAATATTGGACCTCGTTGTTGTTATTATTGTCAGTTAATGCGTTTAGTTTACATTTAAAACGAC
>NW_018478667.1:0-2095 GCF_002113885.1 Mizuhopecten yessoensis | reverse complement strand
CTACAGTGTAAAATGCATGCACCTTATCGTACGTAAGTTGTAGAACACCACAGATTACAAGAAACAACAAAGCACTCAATACAGTTGTACAGGTAAGTCTGAGATTAAAAGGATAGGCCAAAATGATAGTTGTGTGTTTGTTTTTCAGCCCTCAAAATATTAGGGTTGCAAAATATTTAACACTTTCAGAGGTATGTATTACCTTTACCACTTGCTGTTTACAGATAACTGTGAATAAATTGAGGATATATCAACTTAACCATCGTGTATTTCTTTGCAAATCTAGGTATTAGAGCAGATTTTCTCGACATCACCCTTAAAATTTCTTGTGTAACCCCTCCCCCTTGTATAATAACGTTGCGACAGGGAAAGAGTATGTCACCTTCTGCCGAAGATCCAACTCTCCACCGCTATTGTCAAGGTCATAGCTAAAGTTCCAACACTCAATTGCTGTTGCCAAGGTCACAGCTAAAGTTCCAACTCTCCACTGCTATTGCCAAGGTCACAGCTAAAGTTCAAACTCTCCACCGCTATTGTCAAGGTCACAGCTTAAGTTGTGTTATAGCATGTGCAAAATGGGTACTCCTTATCATTATTTAACTCGACATTCATTAGACTTTCGACATTCTTAACCCCTTCCCTTACGATATTCAAAAGTGTAACAAAGCAACACCATTGGTATGTTACTCCAATGGTATAACAACATAAAAACATAGCTAGTACAAATGCTCGTTCTAAACATTGTTATTAGCTCACCTGGTCCGAAGGTCTCTGGAACTAAGAAGTGGATATCAACGATATTTGACTGGAAGTATTCCTAGGTGGTGGGGATTCGAAATTGTACAAATGATCGGGCTGACCGGCAGGGGGCTGAGGGGCGGGGAAAAAGGGGACAATTTGGCTATACTGCTTTCAGCGACTTTTTCTCTGGAACTGAGAGATGGATATCAAGCATCCCTAGGTGGTAGAACTCTGCCATGGATATCAACCATATTTGACTGGAAGCATCCCTAGGTGGTGGGGATTCAAAATTGTACAAATGGTGGGGCTGACCCCCCAGGGGGCTGAGGGGCGGGGCCAAAAGGGGTCGGTTTGGCCATATTGCTTTAAGCGACTTCTTCTCTGGAACTAATAAGTGGATACCAACCATATTTGACTGAAAGCATCCCTAGGTGGTGGTGATTAAAAATTGTACAAATGGTGGGGCTGACTCCCCAGGGGGCTTAGGGGCGGGGCAAAAGGGGGCAATTTGACTATATTGCTACAAACGACTTCTTCTGTAGAACTGTGCACTGGATATCAATCATATTTGATCAAAAGCATTCCTGGGAGGCAGGGATTTAAAATTGTACAAATGGTTTGGCTGACCCCCAGGGGGCTGAGGGGCAAGGCCAAAAAGGGTATTTGGCTATACTGCTTTAAGCGACTTCTTCTCTGGAACTAAGAAGTGGATATCAACCTTATTTGACTGGAAACATCTCTAGGTGGTGGAGATTCAAAATTGTACAAATGGTTGGGTTGACCCCCCAAGGGGCTGAGGGGCAGGGTCAAAAAGGGTATTTGGCTATACTGCTTTAAGCGACGTCTTCTCTGGAACTAAGAAGTCGATATCAACCATATTTGACTGGAAGCATCCCTAGGTGTCAGGGATTCAAAATTAAACAAATGATAAAGCTGACCCCTAGGGGGCTTAGAGGCAGGGCAAAAAGGGGTCAATTTTGCAATATTGCTTTAAGCGACTTCTCTGGAACTAAGAAGTGGATATCAACCATATTTGACTGGAAGCATCCCTAGGTGGTGGGGATTTAAAATTGTACAAATGGTGGGGCTGAGGGCGGGGCCAAAACGGGGGCAATATGGCTATATTGCTATAAACAACTTCTTCTGTAGAACTTTGCCATGGATATTGATCATATTTAGTCGGTAGCAATCATGGGAGGCAGGGATTCAAAATTGTACAAATGGTGGGGCTGATCCCCTGGGCTAAGGGGTGGGGTCAAAATAAGTGTATTACTTGGAAATGGTTGAGATCCCCACCGTATAACCATGGTATACAGTTGCTGAGTATAAAGAGAAGAATGCACATTTGCTTCCA
>NW_018478666.1:0-2577 GCF_002113885.1 Mizuhopecten yessoensis | reverse complement strand
GTCACTCGGACAGGTACAGACTGATAACAAGTTTATCACTGGGACCGGTACAGACTAATTACAAGTATGTCACTGATACAGGTACAGGAGTGATGACAAGTATGTCACTCGGACAGGTACAGGACTGATAACAAGTATGTCACTGGGACAGGTACAGGACTGATTACAAGTCTATCACTCGGACAGGTACAGGACTGATTACAGGTATATCACTGATACATGTACAGGACTGATTACAGGTACTGATACAGGTACAGGAGTGATGACAAGTATGTCACTCGGACAGGTACAGACTGTTTACAAGTGTATCACTGGGACAGGTACAGATTGATTACAGGGATGTCACTGCGACAGGGACAGGACTGATTACAAGTATGTCACTGGGACAGGTACAGGACTGATTACAAGTCTATCACTCGGACAGGTACAGGACTGATTACAGGTATATCACTGATACATGTACAGGACTGATTACAGGTATATCACTGGGACAGGTACAGGACGAATTACAGGTATATCACTTATACCGGTACAGGACTGATTACAAGTATATCACTGATACATGTACAGGACTGATTACAGGTACTGATACAGGAACAGGACTGATTACAGGTATATCACTTGGACAGGTACAGACTGATAACAAGCATATCACTGGGACAGGAACAGGACTGATTACAAGTATATCTCTGATACATGTACAGAACTAATTACAGGTACTGATACAGGTACAGGACTGATTACAGGCATATCACTGGGACAGGTACAGGACTGATAACAAGTATATCACTGGGACAGGAATAGGACTGATTACAAGTATATCTCTGATACATGTACAGGACTAATTACAGGTACTGATACAGGTACAGGACTGATTACAGGTATAGCACTGATACAGGTACAGGACTGATTACAAGTATATCACTTGGACAGGTACAGGCCTGATTACAAGTATATCACTGATACAGGTACAGGACTGATAACAGGTATGTCAACAATACAGGTACAGGACTGATTACAGGTAGTATGTCACTGATACAGGTACAGGACTGATTACAAGTATGTCACTCGGACAGGTACAGGACTGATTACAAGAATGTCACTGGGACAGGTACAGGACTGATTACAAGTATGTCACTCGGACAGGTACAGACTGATAACAAGTATATCACTGGGACAGGTACAGATGATAACAAGTATATCACTGATACAGGTACAGGACTGATTACATGTATATCACTGATACAGGTACAGGACTGATTACATGTATATCACTGATACAGGTACAGGACTGATAACAGGTATGTCAACAATACAGGTACAGGACTGATTACAGGTATGTCAACAATACAGGTACAGGACTGATTACAGGTAGTATGTCACTGATACAGGTACAGGACTGATTACATGTATATCACTGAGACAGGTACAGGACTGATTACAAGTATGTCACTGGGACAGGTACAGGACTGATTACAAGTCTATCACTCGAACAGGGACAGGACTGATTACAGGTATATCACTGGGACAGGTACAGGACGAATTACAGGTATATCACTTATACCGGTACAGGACTGATTACAAGTATATCACTTGGACAGGTACAGGCCTGATTACAAGTATATCACTGATACAGGTACAGACTAAGTATATCACTGATACAGGTACAGGACTGATAACAGGTATGTCAACAATACAGGTACAGGACTGATTACAGGTATAGCACTGATACAGGTACAGGACTGATTACATGTATATCACTGAGACAGGTACAGGACTGATTACAAGTATGTCACTGTGACAGGGACAGGACTGATTAC
This sequence comes from Mizuhopecten yessoensis, assembly GCF_002113885.1. NCBI lineage: Eukaryota > Metazoa > Mollusca > Bivalvia > Pectinida > Pectinidae > Mizuhopecten > Mizuhopecten yessoensis. The sequence continues at coordinate 757 of NW_018478666.1, read as the reverse complement.
AAGTATGTCACTGATACAGGTACAGGACTGATTACAAGTATGTCACTGATACAGGTACGACTGATAACAAGTATATCACTGGGACAGGTACAGATGATAACAAGTATATCACTGATACAGGTACAGACTAATTACAGGTAATATATCACTGGGGGTACAGGACTGATTACAAGTCTATCACTCGAACAGGGACAGGACTGATTACAGGTATATCACTGATACGGGTACAGGACTGATTACATGTATATCACTGATACAGGTACAGGACTGATTACAAGTATGTCACTCGGACAGGTACAGACTGATAACAAGTATATCACTGAGACAGGAACAGGACTGATTACAAGTATATCTCTGATACATGTACAGGACTGATTACAGGTACTGATACAGGTACAGGACTGATTACAAGTATGTCACTGTGACAGGGACAGGACTGATTACAAGTATATCACTGATACATGTACAGGACTGATTACAGGTACTGATACAGGTACAGGACTGATTACAAGTATGTCACTCGGACAGGTACAGACTGATAACAAGTATATCACTGAGACAGGAACAGGACTGATTACAAGTATATCTCTGATACATGTACAGGACTGATTACAGGTATATCACTTGGACAGTTACAGACTGATAACAAGTATATCACTGGGACAGGAACAGGACTGATTACAAGTATATCTCTGATACATGTACAGGACTAATTACAGGTACTGATACAGGTACAGGACTGATTACAGGTATATCA
>NW_018478665.1:0-2576 GCF_002113885.1 Mizuhopecten yessoensis | reverse complement strand
TTTCATAATGAACTATTCCAACCTTTGAATTGGAAGAGTTAAAATATGTCATCAGGGGTGAATGAGTTAAAATTAGTGTCATCACCACATGCACCAGGTATGCATGCTTTGTGAGCAAATCAGTGTAGGGAAACTAATTAAACGTGACCTAGATTATTGTGTGTGAACTGTACACTCAGTGAAAATCAATTCTCAAAGGTACATGACAGCATGCAGATGAGAATCAATTAATTCTAGCCCTGATAAGGCTAGCCACGACCTAGCGTTATACTGTACACACCTACCTTTGATTGACTATATTAGTTCGATCTACTACAGGTGTTGGGGAATGCTACAGTATAACATAATAAGGTGTGGGCGAATACAAGAATTTGTCATAGATAGATGAAGGGAAATATTAGATATATTATAGATTGTTATGGAAAAAAATACTAGAATATATTATAAGCAGGTATTGGTAAATACTTTCCACCACATCTACAAAATGTACCTTTGGGAGAATCTATTATTCCTCCACACTTACTTCTGATTAGCCCGTTTTTCCTCTGGCCCTGAAACCAGACTTTTGACAAATTTTGACAATTATATATCTGATCAATCTGTCAAGATGTCTCAGTCTTGTGTCAGGGCCAGAGGGAACTCAGGCCACACCAGACATTTGTCTGTCAGAATGTCACCGTCTGGCATATCAGGGCCAGAGGAAACTCCGGCTAGCATATCTTATACTATTATATCAGACAGCTGTATTGTTGGGCGTAGGTTTTCACTATCCTCATAGGACCTGCTCGTAATTGTGATGTCATTATACATAATATTGTGGGTGTATCGACAGACGAGGCTAGTACCTGTGGTATGGTTATCAGAAGACGTAGCAGGCTCATTTAAATAAATCAGGCTCTTCACATCAGGTGACAGCTGACCCCATGCATTACGACGATCATGGGGGTGGGGGTAGGTGTCCCCAACGGTAATGTATGCGGGAAAGCTGCACCAGCAGTAATGAAATGACTGCCCGCGTTATATATAAACCCAGCAAAGTATTGACAGTTTATATTTTTATTATAAACGAGGCACAGATGCAAATTGAAACCCTGCACAATGTGTCGCATCCCTATCAGCAATGCGTGTCTTTTTTTAATCTGACACAAGTGTAATTCATATACATGTAACATTTTATGGATTTCTATACAAATGAAATAATACATTTATTTAAAAAAACCTATTTATGTGTTTGAATATTAGCAACGGAAAAATATCAATAAAGAAATGGGCTATGAAACTTGTTGACTATGTGCCTATCTGAAGTTTTTATTATTATTTTAACTTGCCAGCAAATCAATATCTTTTGTTATTTTGAAATGACGATGATCCTGACACTGTCAGCAATAACAGCATATCTCCCTTGTGTCAGCACATTACATTTGCCCCATTGTCACCATAACTATGTTCATAAAAACACGAGTACTGTACAGTCAACATTATCCCGAACAATACAACTGTATTATGTATGCCACACAACTCCAGCCACAGAAGCTACAGAATCTAAGTTGTATCGAAATGGCAAACTAATCAGCGGTTCGAACTACTTTTTTGTGCAGTCATTCGAAGCCGAACACAAATGTGTGTCATGTGCCTGTTGTCACGTGTGATGTAATCAGAGATGTCATTCACGCATGGACGAATTTGAATACTCAATATTTGTATGTCACAAGTGTTATCTTTATGTCATGTTTAACGCAATCGTGCACATGTATAACATTATCGTTCGTTTCGATAAGAGCCTCATCTTTCTGAACGTTTTATAACCAAATAAAACCCATTACAGTTACTAAACAAGATATACGTATAACAATATTTTAAATTTACAGAACAAAACGAACCTTCAAAAAACATTTTATGGCACGAAAAATTAAAACAATTGAAGATTCGAGATATTTTTTTAAAAAAAAAAGAGAAAAGAAAGGATTTTATTTTTATGCAGAATGCGTTATTTTTCTCATCTGCTCACGAATGCCAAATCACTTGCTAAGCCTAAGTTACAATCACTATATATTGGTTCTGTATACTCTAGCTAGTTTTTAGACAAACTGACGCAGTTTATCCTGCTGTGTGGTGCTGCGATACTTACCTGTTTCTTGTTTCGTTACAGACTGATGATAAGCTACGGAGGACGTTGGCCGAGGCGATCGCACGGTGCTGCAATTGGGGCAACAACAGAACAGCGTTTGGCAGAGAAAAGGCAGTAGGGCCCTTAGTCAAGTACCTCAAGTCCCAGGACGAAAACGTACATCGGTCAACTGCCAGGGCCTTATTTCAGCTGTCAAAAAATCCAGAGAACTGTATCACCATGCATGAGGCGGGAGTTGTACAGGTATATATGTTAACGTTTTACTTTGAATTGACATGTGTGCTCCCGTTAGTTCACGAAAAGATATAGCCGATCACAAAATGAATAGTTATTATTTCATCATTCTGTCAGAAATAATCAAAGGATACTACTGGGTTTGAAAACATTGATTCCACGAAATATAATCCCAACGAATTTGTCCCCAAACAAAAACAACGAAATTTAACCC
>NW_018478664.1:0-2576 GCF_002113885.1 Mizuhopecten yessoensis | reverse complement strand
CTTGCTTACATCCCTGCTAACCCCCACTCTAACGTTCATGATTACTTCCCCCTTACATACCTGCTAACCTCAACCCTAACATTCATCATAACGTCCTTGCTTACATCCCTGCTAACCCTCTACCTAACATTCATGATAACCTCCCCCTTACATCCCTGCTAACCCCCTACCTAACATTCATGATTACCTCCTCCCTTTACATCCCAGCTAACCCCTTCCTAACAATTTTGATAACTTCCTTGCTTACATCCCTGCTAACCCCCTAGCTAACATTCATGATAACTTTCTCTCTCACATCCCAGCTAACCCCCTACCTAACATTCATGAGTATCTCCTCCCTTACTTCCCAGGTAACCCCCTACCAAACATTCATGATTACCCCTTCCCTTACATCCCAGCTAACCCCCTTCCTAACATTCATGATAACTTCCTTGCTTACATCCCAGCTAATCCCCTAGCTAACTTTAATGATAACTTTCTCTCTTACATCCCAGCTAACCCCCTACCTACCATTCATGATGACCTCCTCCCTAACATCCCAGCTAACCCCTACCTAACATTCTTGATTACCCCTTCCCTTACACACCAGCTAACCCCCTACCTAACATTATTGATTACCCCTTCCCTTACATCCCAGCTAACCCCCTAGCTAACATTAATTATAACTATCTGTCTTACATCTCAGCTAACCCCCTACCTAACATCCATGATTACCCCTTCCCTTACATCCCAGCTAACCCCCTACCTACCATTCACGATTACCTCCTCCATTTGCATCCCGGCTAACCCCCTACCTAACATTCTTGATAACCCCTTCTCTTACATCCCAGCTAACCCCCTAGCTAACATTCATGATTACCTCCTCCATTTACATCCCATCTAACACCCTACCTAACATTCTTGATAACCCCTTCTCTAACATCCCAGCTAACCCCCTAACTAACATTCTTGATTACCTCCTCCATTTACATCCCAGCTAACCCCCTAGCTAACATTCATGATTACCCCTTCTCTAACATCCCAGCTAACCCCCTAGCTAACATTCAAGATTACCTCCTCCATTTACATCCCATCTAACCCCCTAACTAACATTTTTGATTATCTCCTCCATTTACATCCCAGCTAACCCCCTAGCTAATATTCATGATTACCCCTTCTCTTACATCCCAGCTAACCCCCTAGCTAACATCCATGATTACCTCATCCATTTACATCCCATCTAACACCCTACCTAACATTCATGATAGCTTCCTTCCTTACATCTCATCTAACCCCCTAGGTAACATGCATGATAACTTCCTTGCATACATCCCTGCTAACCCCCTACCGAACATTCATGTTTACTTCATCCCTTTACATCCCAGCTAACACCCTACCTAACATTCATAATAGCATCCTTTCTTACATCTCAGCTAACCCTTTACCTAACAATAATGATTACTTCCTCCCTTACAACCCTATACACCCCCTACCTAACATTGATGATAACTTTCTATATAAAATACATGATAACATATCTCTAACTAAACATTAATAATTAATGTCCTACCTAACATTGATGATAACTTTCTATCTAACATTCATGATAACATATCTCTTACCAAACATTTATAATTAACGTCCAACCTAACATCGATGATAACTTTCTATCTAATATACATGATAACCTAGCTCTTACCAAGCATTTATAATTAACGTCCTACCTAACATTGGTGACAACTTTCTATCTAACATACATTAAACCCTAGCTCTTACCAAACATTTATAATTAACGCCCTACCTAACATTGATGATAACTTTCTATCTAATATACATGATAACCTAGCTCTTACCAAAAGTTTATCATTAAATTCCTACCTAACATTGACTATAACGTTCTATCTAACATACATTAAACCCTAGCTCTTACCAAACATTTATAATTAACGTCCAACCTAACATTGATGATAACTTTCTATATAAAATACATGATAACATATCTCTAACTAAACATTAATAATTAATATCCTACCTAACATTGATGATCACTTTCTTTCTAACATACATGAGAACCTAGCTCTTACCAAACATTTATCATCATCCTACTACCTAACATTGACGATGACTATCTATCTAACATACATGATAACCTAGCTCTTACCAAGCATTTATAATTAACGTCCTACATAACATTGATGATCACTTTCTATCTAACATACATTAAAACCTAGCTCTTACCAAACATTTATAATTAACGTCCAACCTAACATTGATGATAACGTTCTATCTAACATACATTAAACCCTAGCTCTTACCAAACATTTATCATTAACTTCCTACCTAACATTGACGATAACTATCTATCTAACATACATGATAACCTAGCTCTTACCAAACATTTATCATCATCCTACTACCTAACATTGACGATAACGTTCTATCTAACATACATTAAACCCTAGCTCTTACCAAACATTTATAATTAACGTCCAACCTAACATTGATAATAACTTTCTATCTAACATACATGATAACCTAGCTCTTACCAAAAGTTTATCATTAAATTCCTACCTAACATTGACGATAACGTTCTATCT
>NW_018478663.1:0-2575 GCF_002113885.1 Mizuhopecten yessoensis | reverse complement strand
AAGAAGGTGAGACGATGTTACATTTGAGCAGGTTTTACATGTGAGCTGACGCTACGAGTAAGTCGGTGATGCGGCCGAGTCGATGCTTACTAATAGAATGTGTAAAAATGGTTACAACTCATTTAATGTCAAATCAATACAATGAAATATCAACTTATTACAGTATCAAAGGTTATTAGTGAATAAGGAATAGTGATAACCAACGATTGATCTCAATTACTGAAACACCATCGGTTAGACATACAATTTATATTTCTGGTATTATATAATTGGATTTCACTGTCACTATGGTGATACGTCAGAAAATTGATTCCACTATTACTGGTTATATTTAAAACGACATTGAATAGGGCTAATACCACAAATCGATCGTGATTTGTTAATTTATAAATACATAATAAACGTATGTTTAACAACGAAAAACTGTATCAACAAATCAATGAAATACAGTATACATGCAATTGGCGAAAATGTGTATCAAAATACCGGGAAAATCGGCGCTAAAATATAAAAGGTTTGCAACGTTCGACCTCTAATAATTCGAACTATTTCATGTATTCTGAACCCGACTTAATTGCACTTGGACATGTTTCGTCCGTTTCCGAGATGTTTCGAGTACCTGGGACTACTCTAATATTAGCGAGATGTATATACGTGGAAAGAAAACCACAACTGACTGCATCAATACCATTTGAAAATACATAGTTGTGTAAATATATGAATAACGTTGCACCATACAACAGACTCCTTTGTGATGCTAAGGATAAAAAAGGTATGAATCCAAGGGGGAAGTGGGGATGGGGCGTAAACTGCTTCATTATAGGAATGATATGAATCACATTAATTGCAATAATAAGAGGAGAACTGGTAAATTTCTAATCAATGATGAGTAAATGTATTACGAACCGTTCCACTACTCAAAGTAGAAACACATCTAGAGGAATAACGCCGCTGTAAATAATATATATTGATATCACATTTTAAATGAACAAATATATCAAGTAATATCCACTTAATTTCAATAGATAATAAAAAAAAGTCATAAATACTACAGTTACTATCTTGGAAAAACGACAAAAATGTTGCGCCTACCTTACTCGGGGTAGATATCCGCCGGGTCGGTGACTGGTGCACGGTAGCTGTGTGAGGACGGGTAGCAAGCTTGGTCAATCAACGATCTCCAATACCTATGGATACTGATCCCCGAAGGGTAAACAGAACATAGTGAAACCCGTGTGATTAATTAAACATGACGGCAGCATGCATTTAGTATTTGTGCGTTTGCTGTTCGCCCTGAGCTGTGTCTTCTTTATTAACCATTTCTCGAATCTAAACAAACGTTATATATTAAGAATTACAAGTCAATATTGATTTAAATATCACATGCTTTCCTTTTCTATTTGTTTAACGAATTGATCATGCACCAATGTGTTTCGTTGTGTGCGAGTGTATATACTTGTTTTAGGACTAGACTAAGATCACTGTGATTAATTGTTTATCATTAAGGTTCACTACATGTCGTCATGTTATCATCGTTTTGTCGCTTATTAATTATGGTACAATTAATCATGTTTATTATATATAAACCGTAGCTTTCATTGGTATTGTGATTAAATCCTATTCCAACTGTGTGTCATGTTGAGATATAGTCATAACTGTAAAGAAAATGTGAAAAAAACATAATATCACTATTATTTCATCCAAAAAGCATTGATTAGTGTTCAATGTGACTGTCGATTCAGATAAATATACATTTTATTCATGAATGACATTTTAAACATAATAGGAGACCATATGTTTGGGATGTTATCACTGACAAACTAACTCTCATGATATTGACCGTGTATCAGTTAAATTACTATGATAGCAAACTATTACAGAACCAGACTGAGATCTTCTTAATCAGTAGGTATTGTATTGGGTATTTAGCTTCATTATTGGCACTTCATATCAAGCTGTCGTATACAGGTCTAAATAAGATTGATAGACAGTGCAGAGAAGATCATATACCACATGTCGTGAAACAGCCTGTATACTGGTCTATGACGAGTGGCCAGTCAAGCAGAAAATACACCTCGATAATTATATAGCAATGTTGATATAATGCGGCTTTGTTTATAGACACATTAATCTAATAAGATTTCATGTTAAATAATCATCAAATCATCACGTTTATACGGCACTATATCAATGTCATTTTCCCATTTATACAACACTAATTTGATTTTATAACCATGAGTATACATCACTAATCTTGTATGCTGCTATCTTTATACAACATTTATCTTATTATGCTGCAATGTTATAAACAGTTACATGATTATGTTACCATATTCAAACATCACTTATATGATTATGCTGTCCTGTTAATACATCACTAATATGATTATGCAGTCCTGTTTATACAACATTAATATGAGTATGCTGCCATGTGTATAAAACATTTATCTGATTATGCTGTCCTGTTTATACAACATTACTATGATTATGCTGTCCTGTTTATACAACACCAATATGAGTATGCTGTCCCGTTTATACAACATTAATATGAGTATGCTGTCCTGTTTATACAACA
>NW_018478662.1:0-2571 GCF_002113885.1 Mizuhopecten yessoensis | reverse complement strand
AATGTACAAAGAGAGTTACGGAAGGGGAAATGGCAAAAATAGAGGGTAATGACAAAGAGACATAAATAGTGGTTGATATCAGCGTTTCAAAATTCGCTAATCGTGCTTGATTTTGTCCACATTAGGAAATCTCGACAAACACTTTTTGCTGTGAAATTCTTTAATGAAGCACAATGATATGTGACACCATTTTGACTTCGGACATTTTAGTTACGTATCGTATCGGGAGGGGATGGTAGTATGGTGTGTGAAATGGACGTGCTGCGGTCGGACAAGAACAGCCACGGAACCCTACACGGTGGGCTGATCTGTACTTTGGCCGACACCGTGTCCTCTTGGGCTTTTCACGTGGTCGAGCGCACGCAAGTCAGCGTCAGTACCGACCTTCACGTCATGTGAGTGCTGTTCAGTGTGAATAATATCGTCGATCGCTGTCAGAACTTTGTTCCTGATTTTTATTCTGTCTTCAAGTAAATCATTACAATGAAAACATAATATAAAGCTACCATAAGTACAGCAAATTGTTTACACAGGGTATCAAATTTGATTTCCCTTTTGGCTGATGCAAATGTTACTAACTGTACTTATATAATGGTTTTGTATTCCACAGTGTTTACCCTTTTGTCAGTTGATAACTTTACACACAGGTTTATGAAGCCCGCGTTAGTTGGTACGACGATTATAATAGAGGCTCGGACGGTCAAGCGTGGTAAAAAAATGGTCTTCCTGGAGGTGACCATCAAGGACAAAGAAAAGGGATTCATTGTCGCTAAAGTGAGCCACTCCAAGCTGATACTAGGTAAGCCGCGTATATTACTATAGATGTTACTGATATTACAGTGAGCCACTCCAAGCTGATACTAGGTAAGCCCCGTATATTACTATAGATGTTACTGATATTAGTGTCACACGTATCAATCAGCCATCGCTGTAAGACGCCGAAAATCGTAGGCTGGTACAAGTGATGTTTTATTTGTGATATTCCACTTGTGTACATTAAAACATTGTGTACATTATGTAGTCTTTTTTTTTTAATCAGAATTTTATGATCGACCAATGTAATTGTTACCGCGTCAAACGGTTGACCATTCAGATTTCAAAAAACAAATCTTGAAGACGATAAATGTGGCCTTTGGATTGTCTTACTTTGCAATGTTGTATTCCAGTGTTGATACAATGCATTTTATATCGGACTTGATTAAAACTAGGTCTTACAAACTCCACACACTTGCAACACACAAAAGAAAGCAATAATAAGACCTTAACTTGAAAACTGTTCTTTGATCCATATGGGACCCACACAACACACACCAAATCAACCAGATAGAGAAAGTACAATACAGAGCAACACGAAATGTACCGACAATTACCACAATAGAAGTTCAGTACAGGACATGCTGTATCTACTATGTTGGCCCTCATTACAACTGGGCTCTGTCCCCAGGCTAGGATATACCGAAGTCCTGAAAAATGGCAGTTGTTAGTTGTTATTCCCTGCTAAACGTTCAGCATTTAGGGGAATCGTAACATGTGACCGGACGGAATCACGTGCCGGATGCCTTCGGCATGCTCTTTCAGTGAGGTAGCACTATATAGTCTGCATCACTGCTATCGCAAGAAGGCAAATACAGCAACATACCCTGTGTCCAAGAATCAAGCACGCATACATTACACACATTGAGACACGTCCTAAAATGACCTTAGTTGATGATAGGACGTTAAACAAAATAAATCCACAACCAATCTTAAAGTAGTTCTGGGAGCCTTGCTCAAGTGCGGTATTTGACTGAGGAGGGACCAATCGATTCGACGCCATTCAGACAACCCTTTGATATTTAACCTCCTTTCCACAGGGGCCTGGGCCTTGTGACTTTGGGAAAGATCGCATACAAAAAGCACGATTATGTGAAAATAATGTGATTTTTGCAATGATTTTGGGGAAAACATAGGGCTATTCCGGCAAGAGTTTTTTAACATGTACAAAAAAGCATCCATGATTTGAATGTCGTTATTTCATTTCAGATGTCGGAACAAAGCTAGTCAAGAGTAACATGTGAGGGTTCCCATCTCATCACAGATCAGCAATGTTAAGGGCTCCCAACTCAACAAAAAATACATTCCAGGGAATCCTCAATAGTCGAGAGAAGAAATATTTGAAAGAATCCAAGCTTGCGAGAAGTAATCTGTATTTACATGGTATATACCCTTTCTCGTGTGAATTTAGATTTGGGAGGAACCAATTGCACGAGAAGTTGTTATTCGAGAGGATCCACTTTCCGGAGAAGTAAGATATAAGTGACGATGGTCACGGACTGGCATTAATTGATCTATGTAAATAAAGAATATTTATACTACAGTTAATGTTATTGCAATAGTGAAATATTATTGTTATACGCACGAAGAACAATTAAAAGCCCATATATCAATATGCTTTGTTACTTTTTGTATTTGGCTACTGACATCAAAATGCCGGTTACATTTCAAAAGAGCAGCTATTACCCCTATCAAATGCCAATTGTTGAATTCTTAATTCTGAACCACCAGGTATCGGTGTCCATCATGTGGTGTAGA
>NW_018478661.1:0-2568 GCF_002113885.1 Mizuhopecten yessoensis | reverse complement strand
AGGGGGGGGGGGGGGGGGGGGGGGGGGGGGGGGGGGGTCTGTGTGTGTGTGTGATAGCAGGAAAACTAGCTGACATACGGCTTAGCCGGGGATATGGTCATGGGAGCTGTCACTTCTACAGCGCTAGTAATGGTTGATAAGGAGAGACCAGTTTGGGGGGTCCGGGGAAAAGAGGGAGGAACTCCAGTGTGTAAAAGGCTGTCTCCGGTATATTTAGCTGTGGATTGTTAGCTATGTGATCCTCTCAGGTGTTGTTCGGACTATGAAGGGGAAGTTGTTATATAATGTACAAACAAACTGTAAATAAAACTATAAATAAACATGTAAATATAATTTTGATGTTGGATCATGTGTTGTGGAATCCTCCTACAATATCGAGCCCCTATATTCATGTGTTGTTCATAATGTTATATTTTGATTCTTCAGCGTCATCAACTTTCCATACAATCCAAAAATCGGCCAGATTGTAAATGGAACTTAAATCTTTATCAATTATATTGATTGTTTCCTAATTTGATGTCGCCATAATAACAGAATATGTATACTGAGTCGCGGACTGCCAACCAGTTACAGTAGATACATTCATTTTAAACAATAATAAAAGAACAATACTATAACGAAATAAATATCTTTATATTTCAAACTTTCCTTACAACTCAATCTTGACTACTTTCGATTTAGCAGGTGCTATCTTAGATTATTATACTACCCCTTTAAACACCTTGACGTATCAATCTTGATCGGATGCCAGATTATGCATGATAGTGTTAACCAATTAAAACCACAAAAGGCCACGCGCCCGAAGAACGCTACGGATATTGTTCAGAGTGTGTAGTGTACATTACCGTATAATGAGCGAATACCCGAGACAGATAGCATGTGATGAAACAGTTTGACTATATATTAGCTCTTCAATCGATCAAAGGAAGAATGTACACAAGGAAAACCGAACGAAATGTTGTAGAGAGAGTGCGGGCTTCGCTGCATACCACAAGTAAGCCAGGTAAGCGATTACATTGAACTAATATATTCTAATTCATCGCCTCCGTTAGGAGAAAGCTGTAGGTTGATGATTCTTCTTTTGAAATATGCATCTACGTGAAAGGATTATACACTTATATAATAAATAATAAAAATGTTGTATGACATTATATATCAGAGTGCCTTTTTCATGATCGCCATTAACCAATAAGAGATAGCTGTAAGGAGAGTGAAAATGGGGATAACTCATTAAGATATAACACATTTATTGATTTGGCCGAGCGGATATTTTGTGTCTGCATATTGTTGATATTGCATCACCCGTTATATATGGCGTTACTTTTTTGCAGGAACATATATAATGCCAACGATACCAGAAAGCGCTGTTCATTCCACTGGAAATTCTTCAGTATCCACAATTTATAAAACAAAATATGAAGCCATTCAGCAGAATACTGAAGAAGAATATATTTTTAAAACTGAATCGGATAGAAACAACAGTTTCTTTATGTCAAATGCCAGCAAGCTTTCGGACACAATTTCAATATCAGACACTGTCGTTCGTAGCCGCCGCCAACATGAGATTAAAACTCAAGAGAAATGTAAAAGAAAACAGCTCAAAAAACAAGTTCACCAATCGTTTTCGCTCAGGATTTATCATCTGATTATGTCGATGTTAGTCACAGCACTGTTGTTAGTGCAATGCTCGCCATCGACTGCTGCTAAACCACATGTAAACTGTCAATGCATCTTCCTCAGCCACGAAGACATCATCATGCATTTGTTAAACGGAGGCATTCTCTTTCATGATACTGGACAAATACAAGCGATATTCCGAAGAGAAAACGTAGCAGATGAGAGTAACATTAAAAATACCAATCGTTCGGAAGTTTGGAAACCTCATAGAGAAAGTGATGAATATCATCTCGTGAGGTATACGGATAGCGATGACCGCATGACATCTTCACATGCTCCTACCAACATTTCTGATAACAACCAACGATGCATGGAACAAGTAGATATACCTAGTGAAAATACATCGAACAGCCCTGGTGTACTCGTCATAACGGGCCAAAATGTCCAGGCTAGGGAGCGCGAAAGTATCGCCATTATAGACGACGTGACACGGGGTCAGACAAATACAGCGGTTGGCCTAAATAACCCAAAAATTGATGAAAACAACAACAGACAGTGTGATACAATCAACACCTAGTGAAAACACATCGAACAGCCCTGGTGTACTTGTTATTACGGGCCAATATTTCCTTCCTAACGAACGCCAGAGCATCGTCATAACAGATCACGGGACACGGGGTCAGACTATTACGGCGGTCGGCTTTTATTACCCAAAAGTAGATGACAATACCGGAAGTGACATGGATGATAATCGAAGCGTGGTATCTGCACATTATGAACTAGTTCCTATCCAAGTATCAGACAACAACCAACAGTGTAGTATTATACCCAGTGAAGACACATCGGATATCCCTGGTGTACTTGTCATTACGGGCCAGGAATTTCTAACTAATGAAAACGAGGAAATCGCGATAACATACCTTGGGACTCAGGCTCGTGCGAGTACGGCGG
>NW_018478660.1:0-2567 GCF_002113885.1 Mizuhopecten yessoensis | reverse complement strand
TTTACAGCTATATAGCTCAATCGGCAGAGTGTACTGGACCTGCTGAAAAACCCTTACAAAATTTACTACCGAAAACCCTTGCTCATGTCTAAATTTAGAAGTACCTGTTTCTCTGCTACATCTGTCTCTGTGTCTTGATATTCTGCGCATTGCTGTGTGGATACCGCAAGTGTTTTGATTCCATATTTTTTTGTGTAGTACAAGTAAACACAACAAATTAAACGTCAACATAATTTTGAAAACATTTTCTCAAGATCCACTTCCATTTTATACTGTATCAGTATCACAGTTCATACACTGTGTGTTGTAAATAGATAGGAACAGGTCACATAATGGTGTTGTTCAGTTATGACGAGAGAATTGAATAACTGGTCATGGTAGAGTAAGGATTAAGGGTAGTGATTGCAAACTGACATGCCAGTTAACAGGGTTGATACTATTTAAATAAAATGGTAGCATGCAGGGTTTTTTAATTTGGGTGGAAACCAGAATACATAAAAAACATGTGGTTAGGCAGGCAAATTAAAAAAAATAGATAAAAGTTAAAAAGCAAAATGGACTTAATATTTTGGGTTTCAATTTTGATATTTAAAACTGTAAGATCTATTATAAATAACATTTGTTGAACAGTTTTTGCCCAAGAAATTGGGGGAGATTTCAACTGTTTTATATCCAACCAAAACCATATTATTCTCCATGTTATGAGTCACAGGATAAGCAAAACATATTATATGGATAAATGATCCCGACCAAAGATACAACAACATGTGCTTAAGGCTGGCATGGCCTCAAACCACCAACTAAACAGACATCGGTCTCTTGGTAGCAGCTAACTCCAATACGCTAATTATAATTACCACACTACAGTGTCCCGAACTTGAACAAAGCTATATGAAGTACTGAATTAAATGCACATATTATTTTTGCATACAGAAGTTATATACCATTCATCAACTATGTTATACCACGGAATTAGATTAAGTCCGTGGTTATACACTCAAATTGATCCTTTACCAATATGATTGAGATTTATTGTCAACCGATGATAATAATTAGACACATGTATGTTGATTTTCTACATGTATATTTGGTATCACATTCAAAATTTGATCATAAACTTCTTTACACTTTTTTTTTTCAGTCTGATCTACTGTTCGAGTCATGAGATGATGGTTGACTGATGAAACACATCAATATGGCTGAAGACAGGGAAATAATGCGAGAGATATGGGACGGACGAATACCTGTGTGTTTCTCAATATACCTGGAGGATTTGGAATCAGAGGAACCAGAATCTGTCTATGTTTGTTTTCATTTTTTTTTATATTTCTTTTGATACATGATTGTGATACATGAACTTGTTTTAACTCATGCAAAATTGAAAACAAATTAGGCCCGCGAATAGTAAAATAAGTTTCTGACTGCGTGTTACCAACATTTAAAACTAATAAAGTCAAAATTGTTGTTCTATATGCTGCTGTGTGATTGCAAATCTTTATATACGCATACACAGGAAAACATGGTCGCGCTTTTGTGACTGACAATTATTGTTTTTACATGGACAGTTTTACGTTAAAAAGGTAAACATTTTACCTGCACACAAGACAGAATATTTGAAGAAGCAAGCATTGTGAATGTTGACACATATAAGACCACATTCTTATTCGCTGAGGTGTGAAAATGTCACCTCATTTGCTGTAAATTCACCACAAACTGTCTTGTCAGGAATCGACAGAAGCCTTTCATACCCTTTAGCAAATCATACCAAATCTCACATCAGGGCAAATGATTGATTATTAAACACATGCATGATGTACTGTATGCCCTTGAAGTGAAAAGTTGTGTACACAGTGTTTTTAGTGTGTTGGGTGGCCACACAGCAATGACCTATATAAGATATGTAATACTTAACAAAGTATTTTAATCTTAAACTGTCGAAAGAAATAGCATCCTATATTTCATATTCTAATTGATTAAAACAGGTTTGTTTACCAGATCGACATAATTATCTAATTAAAAGGTTTTTAGAGACCTTGTTACACAATACTGTATCAACAAAACATGTTACATGTTTTAATGCCCTGAATGATATTTTATTTCATTTTCAATTCACAGTTAATGATGCCGCGTCTAAGTTACTTCCCGTTAGTGACTGAAAAAATCCAGAAGCATTTTATAAAATATGTTTCCTCTGAAAAGCAAGGTGAAATGTGGCTGGAATATGAAGGCCAACCCTTAAAATGGTAAGTATGGGTTCTTAAGATTTTAGTGGAACTCAAATCAAATAGGCTCCACTATTTCCAGACTCATACAAGTGTATTATTATTATGCTATTATTATTATTGGACTGAATTCCTTTCATTCAGATATTATCATTAATCAAGGATTTAAGCTTACATATGATATGACATTAACAGTAAAAAAGAAAAGAAAGACATCGAAGAGATTTTATTCATCAGATTATGATGGATATGTTGTTTACATGTAAAATGAGAGTGTTAACATCAGGAACACGTTGCTTTGCTCCTTTATAAGATGTACAATGTACATACCAAATAAATGGTACT
>NW_018478659.1:0-2563 GCF_002113885.1 Mizuhopecten yessoensis | reverse complement strand
TGGTTCAGGTAATGTGACAGGTTTGGATCTCAAGTCGCTATGGTTGAGGTAATGTGAGAGGTTTAATCTCAGGTCGCTATGGTTGAGGTAATATGACAGGTTTGGCTCTCAAGTCGCTATGGTCAGGTAATGTGACAAGGTTTTGCTCATGTGTGGAACTCTTGTGATAAGCTGCGTAATCTTTCCTATGTACTTAATGACAAGTCAATATTGTGATGATTGCGCAATGTAAATGATGGATTGGCCTCATATTTAAACATGGTGTAACTATATTAAACAGCCGATATTCACTCTACAAAGACTGCAACATTAGAAACACGCTAAGAACCCAGCAAGTTATAAGGTTTACAATTTCTTCACAGCAGTGGAATGGTAAACAATGCAAATAGCTCATTCCGTCATAACTTGACAAACTTTTAATATATATATTTTGTATAATTTTCAAAAACTGATGAATCTTATTGGAAATGGTAATAATGTACTGTAAAGAAAGGGCCATACTGATGATAATAATAATGATAAGACTGATAATCTATTGTTCTTGCATCCATTTCAGAGCCAGGGAAGAATTGACAAAGTTTTCCAACCAGAAGCATTTCTAGAATCTAAAAAGGCACAAAGTTCTTGTGTCAAAAAGGCTCTTTCAAAATTAACAACTGCTCCTACTTCTGAACTTTCCCAAACCGAGGCAAATAAGGCCCGTATACAAAAAGCAAAAGATGCTATGGCTGAAAGACAGAAAAAGTTGAAAAGTAAAGAGGTCAGTGAAAGGCAAAGGTCAAAGGGTAAAGGTAAAGGAAAGGGCAAAGGCAAGTTGAAAGGTGATTCTAAGAAGAGTGAAGGTAAGCCTTATAAGCTTATGAAGGAAGTTGTTGAGCTGTCAGAGAGTAGCTCAAGTGATGAGGAAATGGGTAGTGCATGTAAACCCAAAGTTAGTAAGTCAGCGAATGTTGCTGCTGCATCTTCGGTGAGGAGAGATGAGTTGAAATCCCTCTCCAATCTGGAACCAGGAGGATTTTGTTGGGACGACGATGAAGAAACTTGGCCAAGATGAACATCTCTGACAGTTCATCTGATAGTGATTATTGATGTAAACATTTAAGGTTGTCCGATCTGACCTATTTCTACGTAATAGAGAGCTGTAACATTGTAGAGGCATTCTGTTTCTGTATAGGTATCATGATCCTCTGATGGGCAATACATGTATTGTAACTTCAGGGTATTTAGATACTTGATTCTGATTTGTGAAAATTTCAAAAACCCATTTAATAATATCAATGTTAAAATCTACTGTTAACTGAATGGAGATAAATTCTGTTTCTTGTTTTGACAGTATATGCTTTGTGTATAGTCTTTTAGCCTGGATTTCAAAAATCTTTTTGACTCGGTCTGCCCATCCTGCCAGAAAGTTTACCTATGAATGTATATGAAAATTAATTTGTTGAAAAAAATATGTTCAGGTCGGACAATTTGAAATGTTAAGATATGATAGTGTATTTTGAAATGTTTTAATTTTGTTCACAATATTTCACTTTCATAATTGTCTGGAAAAAATTTGCTATTATATAAAAAAGATATATTCAGAATTTAATTTGTAAAAATATTGCTTCCAATTGAAGTTCACTTAATATCTTTTTACCTCTCAAAAGTATGCTTGTTGTGAAAAGATGTGTGTTCAGAATTAAAACACATGCATGTTTGTTTTGTTTTTAAGTTATTGTTCATTGTTAAACATTTAATATATTTCACCAACAAGTAAATAGAATTCTTGGTGCAATATGCCTAAGTTGAATTGATACTAACCTATCAACTGATATGTGATATAAGTTATTGATTGAATTATTTGATGTATTTGTATAATTTCTTTCCAGAGGTAGAAAATGTTTAATTACAGATGTTATGTTTTCCATGAATTCACTATCAACTTGCTTGAAAGATTCAACAATGTGCAACTCGTTATTTTTATCACATGACCTGCCCGAATATTTCTCCACCCTATGAAGTAAATATCAACTGATTCTACCAGATTCTAAGATAACATTATTTTTAATGATACAAACACACCAATCTTGTCAATAAATGGCATGGGTATAATTTTGATATAATTAAAAGTATGTCACATTTATTTTCATGAAATGAGGATTCAAATCTAGTTTCATGAATGGTTGTCAACTGATTTTGAAAGATTCAAGAACACACAACATGAAATTTCCATGATTTGGACCCGAAATATTCGTGTTGGGTAATTCACTTTAGTCTTCTTCTGTTGTTGTCTATGACTTTGTGTGGAGGCATCCAGATTTCATGTCCACTGTACACAATGTCACCAGTAGTGTAGCTACAACATCCAGATTTCATGTCCACATCCAGATTTCATGTCCACTGTACACAATGTCACCAGTAGGGTAGCTACAACATCCAGATTTCATGTCCACTGTACACAATGTCACCAGTAGGGTAGCTACAACATCCAGATTTCATTTCCACTGTATACAACGTCACCAGTAGTGTATCTACTACATCCAGATTTCATGTCCACTGTATACAATGTCACCAATACTGT
>NW_018478658.1:0-2561 GCF_002113885.1 Mizuhopecten yessoensis | reverse complement strand
CTCCATATGCTGACATTTAGCGCCAACACGGAGCTGGAAGCCATTCTGAAAGGCAAGGAACCTTCTAAAATTCTCAAAACAGCGTGGTTTTTTTTTTTCATCAAAAAGTTTTGGGTTGGGGGTAAAACGCTAGGGTCGGTCGGGTACCCTAAACAGACATATTTTTTTTGGCCTAATGACATCATAAAAGTAATACCGTCACAATCTATAACATATACACAGCTATGTCATAACTTACAGTTCTTCTGTTGATTACACTGGAAATATTAAATGGACCCTGTAATCACGTTCTAACTGTTCGTCTTTTAGCTGATATTTTTGTTTTTAGTATGTATACCAGTATGGGTATCTATCATTTTAAAGACACTAGACGATGCCATTTCACCCTAATAGTGTGTTGAGGAGTTACTATCAAATAAAGCACTGATCACATTATACTATTTAATTCATTTAATTGAAGTAAAAGAGTAAGGATTTTGGATACCTGATGTTTGTTTTTTCACTTAATTGTTACTTTCAAAGAGAGAAAAAGACAAACTAAAGGAATTATAGTACTGTTAAGTCATTTCTCCTCTAAGGCTAACAATATATGAGGTATCCTTTAAGTAATTGTATCATTTTATTTCAATGTTTTGATCGATATCTTTCAGGATGATACAGGAATAATCATAGAACATACACCAAGCGAATATCTTTTTATTTTGTGTAAATAAAAACTTGTTTTTGTACTGTAAATTTTATATATAGGATTTCATTTTTTATGTAGGGGAACCAGTGATGAAGCAATGAAAACACCCATTTTCCGGAAATGGTTTTCCCGTCTAGCAGAGCTGTAAGCGATTTTACCACATGCCACAATGATGGAATTGTTTTAAAATGAAAATTAATTCCAAATTAAAAGCACTTGTTTTGTTACATCACTTAGACTAATTAACAAGTTTTGTCAAAGCTCACTTTTCTTTTTTTCATTTACCAGTTTTTGTCCCTCGATGTATTCGTTTTTTATTGGTTTTTTAACGGGTGTTCGCTATAGAAAGTGAACGTTATAGATACATGTACGTGACCGTTATATACATGTGGTCGTTATAGACATGTTGCCGTTATATGCAGGTGTTCGTTGTTAACATGTGTTCGTCATATACAGGTTATCGTTAGCCAGGTGGTAATCATATACATGAGATCGTTCTAGACAGTTAACGTTGTAGACATATAATCGTTATATACATGTGTTTGTCATAAACATATGGTCGTTATAGACAGGTGAACGTGTAAGGCCGGGGTCAATGACTGTAGACATGCTGTTTAATAAAACAACGAAATCTGGTCTATTTTTAAATGGACGTTGTAGACAGGTGGTAGATGTAGACAAGTAGTTATTTTTAACAAGCCCACATAATGTGCATTCCATAATGACAGGGTGGTTGTGGCACACATGTAGTGGCTTTTTATGTCTCTGATTGATATAAGCAGGTGTTCGATATTCACAGGTTGCTAAATAGAAAACTGACAAGATTTGTAACATGGGACATGTGATTACAAACAGTTTTATAGGCAGGTGATCTTTACACAGGCGGGTCCCCGTACCACTGCCCAAAACTATGCATTAGAAACGAATTTTCCAATACGACAATAGAATAGATAAATCTTTTCCGAAAAGAAAACTATAGTTTGGAGGAATTTTATGGAAAAACAATGAATGATTAAATGAACAAAATATAATAAACTTAAGTGTTATGAGTGTAAAAATTGAGCGGAGCTAGACCAGGATTCGAACCCAGGACTGATTGTTATACTGCCGCTCTAACCGGTTGAGATACCTGTAAAACGGAAATGTCCTGGCCCAACTGTGCTACACTTATCGCCGAAACGAAATTAAGAGGGGGATATTGTCTATACGAAAACTTAAAGTGCAGGGGGACACGGGTCCTTAAGGCAGATTTCCTTGTTTATATGCAAACTCGAAGAAAGAACCATTATGCTTACAGAGATGCCGCTGTGTGAAAAAGTATAACAGTTGATTGTTTAATAAAATAACTAAGGATCACTGTCCCTCTGCTGGTAAAACATTACAATGTAGTTTTCCTGTAGCTTTTCGTACATACAGTAACCTTCATCCGTAGCTCATCTAGTTAGATCCAGCTTTGTTGATCAGAGGCACAGGGTTCGAATCTGACCCTGTTGCATTTTAACACTCAGAACACTGTTCTTCATACTTTTTTCCCGTTTATTTCATCTTTATGCATTTTTCTCTTTATTTCTATTATAAAGCTATAGTCAAGCAGAAAAACGTGTAATGTAAAGTAAGTGTTTTTTGACAGTGGTACAGGGATCCTCAATTAATAATCGAAATTGAACAAATATGTCAATTACTTGATATTTTAAAACCGTATTCGGTCTCGTTTCTCTGTCAGCGAGAGTACTGACCCGATGAAATTAAAATCCATTTTCATTATAATGGTTGGCTACATGTGTGTGTGATTTTCATGAGGAGCAGAACATTTTGTATTAGCTGTGTAATACCACTCGACACACTAGTGGCCCCTACCAGTGTCATCCGTTTG
>NW_018478657.1:0-2561 GCF_002113885.1 Mizuhopecten yessoensis | reverse complement strand
CATACACTACTGTAGTTATTTAAATCAGATACGTTACTATATATCGCAACATCATGTTAGGGCATATGAGTATCTGTCTTCAAAGCCATATATACGTCTCTGCACGGACTTAGATAGCAATCTAATCTAATTCCGTGTTTAAAAAAAAAAACCAAAACAATGTTTTAATAAGCATATATGTCGTGCTACACGAAACTGAACCAAAGTGTCAACAAATACACGTGTTTAGGCCTCCGTCACACAATCAGGATTTTTACTGCCGTCCTTGAAAGGACCACGGAATTAGATAAGCTAAGTCCGTGATAGGACCATTCCCGATTAAAATTTGTCAAAAGTCTTATCAAGATCCTGTGATTCGTGGCGGGAAATTCACAGTAAAAACATTTATTTAATCACGACAACAATCAGATATTGTTCAAGAAGCGTACCGATTCAGCCGTTTCCAGCCGAATTCTGACCCGACAGCGTCCCGATTCTCCATAATGCGATCCGACAGTGACTCCCCCACCCCCTACCCCAAATCATGCCCGTTCATCACGACAGCGTCCCGGTCCACAGGACACCGTCCAGACACCGTCCGGACAACACAGGACATTGTTACGATTTTGATCCGATACAGCAGAATCTGTCACGACCACGGAATTAGATTAGTCTAAGTCCGTGGTCACGACATAGTCACGATTGTAATCCGACTAGACATAATCGGCTGAGTTTCCCGAATGTTACGGGACGCACCTTACTGTCGGCAGTGCTTGGCCGACCTCTCCGGACCATTCCCGATCCGTAGGACTCTGTTACGAACGTATACGACTGCGTTCAGACAATGATAGGACATTCCAGATCATTGAGGATAGTAATCCGACTTTTCACTTTTCGTGTGGTAGGGCTGTCTGATCTCAAACGGGAGCCATAATCGGCACTGTGTGAACACCGCATTACATTGCATATTCAAACTCATAGAGAAGTATTCAAGGAAAATACTTATGTAAGTTTGTAAGAAAGTAAGAAAGATATGTTACTGCATGTAAGAAGAAATCAAACGATTATATATCACCTCTCAATCGTCCCGCTCAACAACTTTAAGCCGCAAGTTTATTACTCATATGACCAGCGTGACTTCTTCGTTCACTTGAACATATGCCGCCGGTGTATCTGTGTTGATGGCTATTATTACAGTTATTTATATATACACTCACACAAATTAAGGTATATAAGGGCTGATCATGTTGATTAACCCAGTGTATACTATTGAGTGGTATTTATGATACTGTCGGTGTATACTTCGTGATTAAAACAAAATATTTATCAATCAGTTAAGACATGTTATTTTTTTTTAAATGTCAGTGACATTTACAAGTATATACCTAGCCAAAGAAAAACACCGATATATGTCACTNACACGCCGATATATGTCACTGTAACACGCCGATATATGTCACTGTGACACGCCGATATATGTTACTGTAACACGCCGATATATGTCACTGTAACACGCCGATATCTGTCACTGTAACACGCCGATATATGTCACTGTAATACGCCGATATATGTTACAACACGCCGATATATGTTACTGTGACACGCCGATATATGTCACTGTAACACGCCGATATATGTCACTGTAATACGCCGATATATGTCACTGTTACACGCCGATATATGTTTCTGTAACAGGCCGATATATGGGATAATGGCGCTAGAAATGCCCTTCGTGCACAGCACGTGCGGTCAGGTTTCTGATATTAATTTTTGACCGTTGTTCTCACAGCGTGGTAAAGAGTGATTTCCCTTTGTACTGTAGAATGTGCCACATTATTATTTGCATTTTCAGAGTTACCAATGTTCTACGTGTTATGACTTAGTGGTGTACGGGGGACCAGATTTAAACCAAATGTCCATCTAAAATCTAACTCTATAGGTACCTACTGCGAATTAAAAAAAAAATACACTAAGTATGTCATGAATATGGAGTGCGTTAGTAATCCCCCATTCCCACTCTTTCGCAATAGGTATCCATGAACTGTTTGAAAACCTGTTTTCAAAGCTCGCCAGACCGCAACGAGATCAGAAAGGCCAAACTGCGGCCGTCGTGATGCTGAACGTACAGCTAATTTAATTTTGGGACAAATAATATATATCTGAGCCAAAAACTGGATATTACTCATAACTTGGAAAGATTTTGAACGTTTTTTTTTAAAGTTGTGTATTAGTACCTGTGTAAATACTATATATATATATATATACTTCATGTTTATGCCTATTATCATTGTTGACATGTAATTATAAATGTATGACGGGAGAAGGCTGTGATAAGTTGTAATAACGTGTGCCAAATCCCTTGTTCAATTTTATTGGCAATAAATATGTTTAAAGTAAGTTGGAAATATGCCTGTGACAGTGTTGACGGCGTGTACGGAGGTCAGTGTTCGGTCCCTGGCGCTATATAGCTTTCTACAATGATTTGGCGCTCGGCGCACAATATGAGTCGTTGACGTTTCAGTATCGCAATATGGTTACAAACAGTTGGACCAGTGTTGTTCCTTTATGAAACCTATTGAGAT
>NW_018478656.1:0-2558 GCF_002113885.1 Mizuhopecten yessoensis | reverse complement strand
GTATACATGACTTTCTGATGTACAGTATAATGACTCTATGCTGTAGAGTATACCTGACTCTCTGATGTACAGTATACATTACTCTATGATGTAAAGTACACACGACTCTCTAATGTACAGTATACATGACTCTCTGATGTTTAGTATACATGACTCTCTGATGTAAAGTATACAGTACTCTCTGATGTACAGTATACATGACTCTCTGATGTACAGCATACATGACTCTCTGATGTACAGTGTACATGACTCCCTGATGTACAGTATACTGACTCTATGCTGTACAGTATACATGACTCTTTGATGTACAGTATACATGACTCCCTGATGTACAGTATACTTGACTCTCTGATGTACAGTATACATGACTCTTTGATGTACAGTATACATGACTCCCTGATGTACAGTATACATTACTCTATGCTGTACAGTATACATGACTCTCAGATGTACAGTATACTTGACTCTCTTATGTACAGTATACATGACTCTCTGATGTACAGTATACGTGACCCTCGGATGTACAGTATACTTGACTCTCTGATGTACAGTATACATGACTCTTTGATGTACAGTATACAGGACTCTCTGATGTACAGTATACATGACTCTCTAATGTACAGTATACTGACTCTATGCTGTACAGTATACATGACTCTCTGATGTACAGTATACTTGACTCTCTTATGTACAGTATACATGACTCTCTGATGTACAGCATACATGACTCTCTGATGTACAGTATACATGACTTTCTGATGTACAGTATAATGACTCTATGCTGTAGAGTATACCTGACTCTCTGATGTACAGTATACATTAGTCTATGATGTAAAGTACACACGACTCTCTAATGTACAGTATACATGACTCTCTGATGTTTAGTATACATGACTCTCTGATGTAAAGTATACAGTACTCTCTGATGTACAGTATACATGACTCTCTAATGTACAGTATACTGACTCTATGCTGTACAGTATACATGACTCTTTGATGTACAGTATACATGACTCCCTGATGTACAGTATACTTGACTCTCTGATGTACAGTATACATGACTCTTTGATGTACAGTATACAGTACTCTCTGATGTACAGTATACATGACTCTCTAATGTACAGTATACTGACTCTATGCTGTACAGTATACATGACTCTTTGATGTACAGTATACATGACTCCCTGATGTACAGTATACATTACTCTATGCTGTACAGTATACATGACTCTCAGATGTACAGTATACTTGACTCTCTTATGTACAGTATACATGACTCTCTGATGTACAGTATACATGACTTTCTGATGTACAGTATAATGACTCCATGCTGTAGAGTATACCTGACTCTCTGATGTACAGTATACATTACTCTATAATGTAAAGTACACACGACTCTCTAATGTACAATATACATGACTCTCTGATGTTTAGTATACATGACTCTCTGATGTAAAGTATACAGTACTCTCTGATGTACAGTATACATGACTCTCTGATGTACAGTATACGTGACCCTCGGATGTACAGTATACTTGACTCTCTGATGTACAGTATACATGACTCTTTGATGTACAGTATACAGGACTCTCTGATGTACAGTATACATGACTCTCTAATGTACAGTATACTGACTCTATGCTGTACAGTATACATGACTCTTTGATGTACAGTATACATGACTCCCTGATGTACAGTATACTTGACTCTCTGATGTACAGTATACATGACTCTTTGATGTACAGTATACATGACTCCCTGATGTACAGTATACTTGACTCTCTGATGTACAGTATACATGACTCTTTGATGTACAGTATACATGACTCCCTGATGTACAGTATACATTACTCTATGCTGTACAGTATACATGACTCTCAGATGTACAGTATACTTGACTCTCTTATGTACAGTATACATGACTCTCTGATGTACAGTATACTTGACTCTCTTATGTACAGTATACATGACTCTCTGATGTACAGCATACATGACTCTCTGGTGTACAGTATACATGACTTTCTGATGTACAGTATAATGACTCTATGCTGTACAGTATACATGACTCTCTGATGTACAGTATACGTGACCCTCGGATGTACAGTATACTTGACTCTCTGATGTACAGTATACATGACTCTTTGATGTACAGTATACATGACTCCCTGATGTACAGTATACATTACTCTATGCTGTACAGTATACATGACTCTCTGATGTACAGTATACTTGACTCTCTTATGTACAGCATACATGACTCTCTGATGTACAGTATACATGACTTTCTGATGTACAGTATAATGACTCTATGCTGTACAGTATACATGACTCTTTGATGTACAGTATACATGACTCCCTGATGTACAGTATACATTACTCTATGCTGTACAGTATACATGACTCTCAGATGTACAGTATACTTGACTCTCTTATGTACAGTATACATGACTCTCTGATGTACAGTATACTTGACTCTCTTATGTACAGCATACATGACTCTCTGATGTACAGTGTACATGACTCCCTGATGTACAGTATACTGACTCTATGCTGTACAG
>NW_018478655.1:0-2557 GCF_002113885.1 Mizuhopecten yessoensis | reverse complement strand
TGGTGATACAGTGTGTATCGTGATGTACTGACTATGGTATATAGAAGTGATACAGTGTGTATCGTTATTTACTAACTAAGGTATATAGTGGTGATACAGTGTGTATCGTGATGTACTGACTATGGTATATAGAAGTGATACAGTGTGTATCATTATTTACTAACTAAGGTATATAGTGGTGATACAGTGTGTATCGTGATGTACTGACTATGGTATATAGTGGNGGTATATAGTGGTGATACAGTGTGTATCGTGATGTACTAACTATGGTATATAGTGGTGATACAGTGTGTATCGTGATGTACTAACTAAGGTATATAGTGGTGATACAGTGATGATCGTGATGTACTAACTATGGTATATAGTGGTGATACAGTGTGTATCGTGATGTACTAACTAATGTATATAGTTGTGATACAGTGTGTATCGTGATGTACTAACTATGGTATATAGTGGTGATACAGTGTGTATCGTGATGTACTAACTAATGTATATAGTTGTGATACAGTGTGTATCGTGATGTCGTAACTAAGGTATATAGTGGTGATACTGTGTGTATCTTTATGTACTAACTAAGGTATATAGTGGTGATACAGTGTGTATCGTGAGGCAACAACTAAGGTATACAGAGGTGATACATTGTGTATTGTGAGGCACTAACTAAGGTATATAGTTGTTATACAGTGTGTATCGTGATGTCCTAACTAAGGTATATAGAGGTGATTCAGTGTGTATCGTGATGTCGTAGCTAAGGTATATAGTGGTGATACAGTGTGTATCGTTATGTACTAACTAAGGTATATAGAGGTGAAACAGTGTGTATCGTGAGGCAACAACTAAGGTATATAGAGGTGATACATTGTGTATTGTGAGGCACTAACTAAGGTATATAGTGGTGATACGGTGTGTATCTTGATGTCCTAACTAAGGTATATAGAGGTGATACAGTGTGTATCGTGATGTCCTAACTAAGGTATATAGTGGTGATACAGTGTGTATCGTGATGTCCTAACTAAGATATATAGTGGTGATACAGTTTGTATTATGAGGCACTAACTAAGGTATATAGTGGGAATACAGTGTGTATGGTGATGTACTAACTAAGGTATATAGTGGTGATACATTGTGTATCGTGAGGCACGAACTAAGGTATATAGTGGTGATACAGTGTGTATTATGAGGCATTAACTAAGGTATATAGAGGTGACACAGTGTGTATCGTGATGTCCTAACTAAGGTATATAGTTGTGATACAATGTGTATTATGAGGCACTAACTAAGGTATATAGTGGGAATACAGTGTGTATGGTGATGTACTAACTAAGGTATATAGTGGTGATACATTGTGTATCGTGAGGCACGAACTAAGGTATATAGTGGTGATACAGTGTGTATCGTGAGGCACTAACTAAGGTATATAGAGGTGATAAAGTGTGTATCGTGATGTCCTAACTAAGGTATATAGTGATGATACAGTGTGTATCGTAATGTACTAACTCATGTATATTGTGGTTATACAGTGTGTATCGTGATGTCCTAACTAAGGGATATAGTGGTGATACAGTGTGTATTATGAGGCATTAACTAAGGTATATAGAGGTGATACAGTGTGTATCGTGAGGCAACAACTAAGGTATGTAGAGGTGATACAGTGTGCATCGTGATGTACTAACTAAGGTATATAGTGATGATACAGTGTGTATCGTAATGTACTAACTCATGTATATTGTGGTTATACAGTGTGTATCGTGATGTCCTAACTAAGGTGTATAGAGGTGATACAGTGTGTATCGTGAGGCACTAACTAAGGTGTATAGTGGTGATACAGTGTGTATCGTGATGTACTAACTAAGGTTTATAGAGGTGATACAGTGTGTATCGTGATGTACTAACTAAGGTTTATAGAGGTGATACAGTATAACTAAGGTATATAGTGGTGATACAGTGTGTATCGTTATGTACTAACTAAGGTATATAGAGGTGAAACAGTGTGTATCGTGAGGCAACAACTAAGGTATATAGAGGTGATACATTGTGCATCGTGAGGCACCAACTAAGGTATATAGAGGTGATAAAGTGTGTATCGTGATGTCCTAACTAAGGTATATTGAGGTGATACAGTGTGTATCGTGATGTCCTAACTAAAGTATATAGAGGTGATACATTGTGTATTGTGAGGCACTAACTAAGGTATATAGTGGTGATACGGTGTGTATCTTGATGTCCTAACTAAGGTATATAGAGGTGATACAGTTTGTATCGTGATGTCCTAACAAAGGTAAATAGAGGTGATACAGTGTGTATCGTGATGTCCTAACTAAGGTATATAGAGGTGATAAAGTGTGTATCGTGATGTACTAACTAAGGTATAAAGTGGTGATACAGTGTGTATCGTGAGGCAACAACTAAGGTATGTAGAGGTGATACAGTGTGCATCGTGATGTACTAACTAAGGTATATAGTGATGATACAGTGTGTATCGTGAGGCACTAACAAAGGTATATAGAGGTGATACAGTGTGCATCGTGATGTCCTAACTAAGGTATATAGAGGTGAT
>NW_018478654.1:0-2556 GCF_002113885.1 Mizuhopecten yessoensis | reverse complement strand
TCCCCTATCGGATGTATGCTGGTCACTAGCCCGATTCCCCTATCGTATGTATGCTGGTCAATTAGCCGATTCCCTTATCGGATGTATGCTGATCACTTGCCCGATTCCACTATCGGATGTATGCTGGTAGCTTGCCTGATTCCCCTATCGGATGTATGCTGGTCACCTGCCCGATTCCCCTATCGGATGTATGCTGTTCACTTGCCTGATTCCCCTATCGAATGTATGCTGGTAACTTGCCGATTCCCATATCGTATGTATGCTGGTAACTTGGCCGATTCCCCTATCGTATGTATGCTGGTAGCTTGCCTGATTCCCCTCTCGGATGTATGCTGGTCACCTGACCGATTCCCCTATCGGATGTATGCTGGTCACTTGTCCGATTCCCCTATCGTAAGTATGCTGGTAACTTGCCCGATTCCCCCTATCGTATGCATGCTGCTAACTTGGCCGATTCCCCTATCGGATGTATGCTGTCACCTGCCTGATTCCCCTATATGCTGGTCACTAGCCCGATTCCCCTATCGGATGTGTGCTGGTCACTTGCCTGATTACTCTATCGGATGTATGCTGGTCACTTGCCCGATTCCCCTATCGTAAGTATGCTGGTAACTTGGCCGATTCCTCTATTGTATGTATGCTGGTCACTTGCCCGATTCCTCTATCGTATGTATGCTGCTGGAAGCTTGCCTGATTCCCCTATCGGATGTATGCTGGTAGCTTGACCGATTCTCCTATCGGATGGTTGCTGGTCACTTGCCCGATTCCCCAATCGGATGTATGCTGGTAGCTTGCCCGATTCCCCTATCGGATGTATGCTGGTAACTTGCCCGATTCCCCCTATCGTATGGCCGATTCCTCTATTGTATGTATGCTGGTCACTTGCCCGATTCCTCTATCGTATATATGCTGGTAACTTGGCCGATTCCCCTATTGTATGTATGCTGGTCACTTGCCCGATTCCTCTATCGTATGTATGCTGCTGGAAGCTTGCCTGATTCCCCTATCGGATGTATGCTGGTCACTTGCCCGATTCCCCTATCGGATGTATGCTGGTCACCTGACCGATTCCCCTATCGGATGTATGCTGGTCACTTGCCCGATTCCCCTATCGTAAGGATGCTGGTAACTTGGCCGATTCCTCTATTGTATGTATGCTGGGCACTTGCCCGATTCCTCTATCGTATGTATGCTGCTGGAAGCTTGCCTGATTCCCCTATCGGATGTATGCTGGTAGCTTGACCGATTCTCCTATCGGATGGTTGCTGGTCACTTGCCCGATTCCCCAATCGGATGTATGCTGGTAGCTTGCCCGATTCTCCTATCGTATGTATGCTGGTAACTTGCCCGATTCCCCTATCGGATGTATGCTGGTCACTTGTCCGATTCCCCTATCGTAAGTATGCTGGTAACTTGGCCGATTCCTCTATTGTATGTATGCTGGGCACTTGCCCGATTCCTCTATCGTATGTATGCTGCTGGAAGCTTGCCTGATTCCCCTATCGGATGTATGCTGGTAGCTTGACCGATTCTCCTATCGGATGGTTGCTGGTCACTTGCCCGATTCCCCAATCGGATGTATGCTGGTAGCTTGCCCGATTCCCCTATCGGATGTATGCTGGTCACCTGACCGATTCCCCTATCGGATGTATGCTGATCACTTGCCTGATTCCCCTATCGGATGTATGCCGGTCACTTGCCTGATTCTCCTATCGGATGTATGNGATTCCCCTATCGGATGTATGCTGGTCACTTGCCCGATTCCCCTATCGTATGTATGCTGGTAGCTTGCCTGATTCCCCTTTCGGATGTATGCTGGTCACTTGCCGAATTCCTCTATCGAATGGTTTCTGGTCACTTGGCCGATTCCCCTATCGGATGTATGCTGGTCACTTGCCCAGTTCCCCTATCGTATGTATGCTGGTAACTTGACTGATTTCCCCATCGGATGTATGCTGGTCACCTGCCTGATTCCTCTATCGGACAATTGCTGGTCACTTGGCCGAATTCCCTATCGGATGCATGCTGGTCACTTGCCCAATTCCCCTCTTGTATGTATGCTGGTAACTTGCCCGATTCCCCTATCGCATATATGCTGGTCACTTGCCCGATTCCCCTATCGGATGTGATGCATGCTGGTCACTTGCCCGATTCCCCTATCGGATGGATGCTGATCACTGGCCCAATTCCCCTATCGTATTGCTGGCAACTTGCCCGATTACCCTATCGCATATATGCTGGTCCCTTGCCCGATTCCCCCGATCGTATGTATGCTGATAACTTGCCATTCCCCCATCGGGTATATGCTGGTCACTTGCGCAATTCCCCTCTTGTATGTATGCTGGAAACTTGCCCGATTCCCCTCTCGCATATATGCTGGTCCCTTGCCCGATTCCCCTTTCGCATTTATGCTGGTCACTTGCGCAATTCCCCTCTTGTATGTATGCTGGTAACTTGCCCGATTCCCCCTATCGTATGTATGCTGATAACTTGCCATTCCCCTATCGGATATATGCTGGTCACTTTGCCGATTTCCCTATCGGATGTATGCTGATC
>NW_018478653.1:0-2555 GCF_002113885.1 Mizuhopecten yessoensis | reverse complement strand
AACATGCGTTTAATAATTTGTCACAATCACGTACATGTATAAAATCTTTGTACATCTTCTTGTAAAATGGTATTTTTCAGTTCCAGTTTGAAACATTATGGTAAATAGCATGTTTGTTCATGGTTCCGCAGTGTTGTTGACAGTTTTGACATTTCATTTTTTGTTAACACAATTGAAAACATTTAGTTACTGTCTTCATATTGAAGTATTGACATCAACTTCTATCATGTCAGCAAGAATTTGTTGTGTTGTTGGATGCACCAATGGTGTCCCCAAACTTAAAAATTGGAAAAAAGAAATGTGCACAATTCATGGTTGTAACTTTGGCACAGGATGTTGTGTCTGTGAGCCTCCATTTTCTTTGTTTGCTTTCCCCACCACACTAAAAGATAGCTATGCCAAACATACGTGGACAAAAAATGTCAATAGGGGTGGGAAAGATGGATCAGCATGGGCCCCGAAAGTGGACACACGCATATGCTCGGTACATTTTGTGGACAGGATGCCTACATTGGACAACCCTTATCCTACTCTCAATATGGGACATACGAACACAGTCACCAAAGGAAGGCTGCCACCTAAGGAAAGATCATGCCATTTACCAGTAGTCACCCCCCAAAAACGTAGGAAGACAGATCAAGAATTTCCAGATTCAAACATTATCCAGCAGCCTCATGACCATGACTATTTAGAACATTGTGGAAATTGTATAATCAAACAGGCAGAAATCACCGCCCTGAAAGAAAAAATAAAATGTTTAACAGCAGAGTTAAAATCTTGCAAGGAGAAAGTTAGAGCTAAAAGTCATAGAGTGAGAGTGAGCGAGTTATTATCTAATGACAAGAAAGTGAGATTTTACACTGGTATTCCAACTCAGAAGCTCTTTGATGGTGTGTATTCTATTATAGAACCATATCTCAAAGACCTTAGGTACTGGAAAGGGCCATCCTACCATTGTTCTATTTTACACTATAAAAAATTTATTAAACCAAGAACAGCAAGGAAATTAACAGCTAAGGAGGAAATGCTCATGACATGCATGAAAATAAGACTAGGTCTTTTAGATCAAGATCTTGCAGATAGATTTGGGGTGTCAACATCCTTTGTTTCTAGAATTTTTACAACTTGGGTCAGAATTTTGAGAAAGTTCATTGGCACTCTGATTGTAAACCATGGCAAAGAGGGTGTCAGAAATGACCTCCCCCCTTCCTTCAGAAATGGTAAGTATTCTGGTGTAAGGCATATCATTGACTGTTCAGAGGTGTTTATAGAGAAACCAAATAACATTGCTATGCAGAATGGTTGCTGGAGTGACTACAAACATCACCACACAGCCAAATACTTGGTAAGTATCAATCATTCTGGTACCATAAATTTTCTATCTGAATGTTGGGGAGGAAGAGTCAGCGACAAACACGTCACTCTAAACAGTGGATTTATGGATTTAGTTGAGCCATATGATGTCATCCTTGCAGACAAAGGGTTCAGTAACTTGCAGGCAGACTTCTGATGAGCCTTTTTACAAAACCCCCCTGGTAAGCATGGAGTAAGTCAGATGCCTGCAGGTGATGTTATTAAGACCAAAGAAATTGCAAACAGAAGAATCTTTGTGGAACAGGCTACACGCCGAATGAAATATTTCAGAATATTGAAGTATGAGGTTCCTGTTACCCTTTGCCAGCATCTGGATGACATCATCAGAATTATTTGTGGAATATGCAATATGTACCCTCCATTACCAAAGTATTGATAATCAATCCTAGTCAGACAGGTCAACTCAATTCACATACATATACAGCTGAGTTTAGTTCTTTTTGATTCAATGAAAACATATTTTATACAAGTATATATAAACAGTCTATACAAACACATAACTGATAAGAATGAATATTGCAAGCTAAGCAATTTTCATGTTGAAATATATTGCATTGTTTAACTTTACTAAGGAACATTGCATTACATGATTTATATTACAATATCTTAGACGGCTAGCAATAAAGCTTAAACATTATAAAAAATATATATACAAACTTCAAAGACAGTGAATTAAGATAATAGGAAAATCAGAATTCATTGTTGAAAATGGCTAGATAATTATTCTAAAGCAATGTAGGGACACATGGATATCCAGTACAACTACAGTTCTTTCTTAGAAAAGTCAATGTGAAGTCTCCAAATTATTTGCCTGTATGGTTTTCTTTTCTAGCAGAAAAAAACAGGTACTTAAATACTTGTACATAGTCGAAACTGTGTGTTCCCTCTTAATTACATCCTAGAAAATAATATAATTATTGCGAGAATTCATTTTGAATTCCAATTCTGTATCCTTTTTGTTTGGCTAAAACTCGGATATATATAACTATGTTAATAATTAATGAAGACAACACTTGCATATTGATATATACACAGTGCAAATCATAAATTCTCAGTAAGCCCTGTATGTAAATGAGTCACTAATCATATTTGAGTGATTGAATACTGTCTTGATTTTTCACTATATTGTATGATAGTAATGATATCATGTGCACTTGCTACATTTCCACATGCTTGCAGAT
>NW_018478652.1:0-2555 GCF_002113885.1 Mizuhopecten yessoensis | reverse complement strand
TGTGAGTGTAAATGTCTGTTATGATGGACGTCCTAAATAAGATGTGAAGTGTAAAGGAAGTGTGAGTGTTAATGTCTGTTATGATATGCGTCCTAAGTAAAATGTTAGGTGTAAAGGGAGACTGAGTGTAAATGTCTGTTATGAGAGACGTCCTAAGTAAGATGTTACATGTTAAGGAAGTGTGAGTGTAAATGTCTGTTATGATGGACGTCCTTAGTAAGATGTTAAGTGTAAAGGAAGACTGAGTGTAAATGTCTGTTATGATAGACGTCCTTAGTAAGATGTTACATATAAAGGAAGTGTGAGTGTAAATGTCCGTTATGATGGACGTCCTTAGTAAGATGTTAAGTGTAAAGGAAGACTGAGTGTAAATGTCTGTTATGAGAGACTTCCTAAGTAAGATGTTAGGTGTAAAGGAAGACTGAGTGTAAATGTCTGTTATGAGAGACTTCCTACGTAAGATGTTAGGTGCAAATGAAGAGTGAGTGTAAATGTCTGTTATTAGAGGCTTCCTAAATAAGATGTTAGGTGTAAAAGAAGACTGAGTGTAAATGTCTGTTATGAGAGACTTCCTACGTAAGATGTTAGGTGTAAATGAAGAGTGAGTGTAAATGTCTGTTATTAGAGACTTCCTAAANTGAGTGTAAATGTCTGTTATGAGAGACTTCCTAAGTAAGATGTTAGGTGTAAAGGAAGACTGAGTGTAAATGTTTGTTATGAGAGACTTCCTAAGTAAGATGTTAGGTGTAAAAGAAGAGTGAGTGTAAATGTATGTTATGAGAGACGTCCTAAGTAAGATGTTACATGTAAAGGAAGTGTGAGTGTAAATGTCTGTTATGATAGACGTCCTAAGTAAGATGTTAGGTGTAAAGGGACACTGAGTGTAAATAGCTGTTATGATAGACGTACCCAGTAAGATGTTAGGTGTAAAGGAAGTGTGAGTGTAAATTTCTGTTATGATAAACGTCCTAAGTAAGATGTTAAGTGTAAAGGAAGTGTGAGTGTAAAAGTATGTTATGATAGACGTCCTAAGTAAGATGTTAGGTGTAAACGAAGTGTGAGTGTAAATGTCTGTTATGATTGACATGTTCATTCGGTATAGCAAAAAAGAGGATGGGGGTTTGCAAACCTGTTTTATCAATACGTTATAAGTAAGGCATTGAGCATATAAGGTTTATTCAAAAAGAACAACAAGTAAGGATTTAAGCGTACTAGAAATATATTCATAATTCCAGAGGTGAAGTCATCCAAAGCAATATCAAAAGTTCTTATCAAGCAGCCCCCGGGTTTCAGCCGTTCCTCTTATTAGTACAGTTTTGATTCACCACCACGCGAGAAACATGGTCTATATCAATTTGATAGTCCAGAAAAGGCGCGTTTATTTATGATTTGATAACCATTTCTGTCATGTAGTTTCATTGTAGATGCAATATGCCAAGGTTATTTTTCTCCGCCCCAAATCGACATTTGAATCTGAAGGACAGACGACAGGACACCGGACAACACCATACTGTATAAGCTCACCATAGAATCAAAAAAAGATGTAGGGGTTTTTCAACGAAATAAAAATTTAAACGTCTATATTACAAAAGTATCAGGGACGAAACAATGTGTCGCACAGCCTATTTTACCAAGCATTAGCATAATTTTAGATTTGGCCCGCCAGGTAAAAGCTCCGTCAAGCTCTATAATATTGTACACAAGAGATGATTGATGAAAACAACATGAATGTAACCAAACTGGATTATAGTGAGACAGTTGATATATTATGTTACCTCTATTTCTCTGTAAACTTTACGATATGGTAAAACAGGTAAATACTTGCGAGGTTTTGCGACTTTCTTGTAAAGAGTCATGAATGATATCATTAATTAAAGTTTTACGTCCAGAACCCTTCCTCTTACTAGCAGTGTACATCAGTAAAATGTCCTTGACCTAATCGTATTCCTCACATATCTCACCGATATGCCAGAAGTCATTGATTGTCCCATGGAACTATTTACCGATAACACAATCCTATTTGCTTAAACGTTAACTGAGGTTACCAGCAACAAACTCCAACAAGATGTCACCAAAGCCGAAGAGTTGAGAGATCAATGGATCGTGAAAAAGAACACAGCAGAGTACACACACGTGGAAATACAAAACATTGCAAAGACTTCATCAGTCAATAGCTGGTGATTCGCATTAATAAACTATTTGGTAGCAACACAACCAGAACTATATCATGAATATGTTTGATTTTTTACAAAGACATGCGTATGATTGTTTTTTAACCCATTGACTATTTAAATAATGTACAAACATGTAGTTTAAATTTTGAAACGTGTTGAGCATTACCTCTTCATTTATGCGTATTTCTGAAACCTTTTACATTTTTAATAATGTACGTCTTGATTTCTGAACCTGTGACAATTTAACAATGAATTTAACAATGAATTTCAAATAAAAAGGAAGTCTCATGGACCTGGCTTAGAAAATAAATATTAAATTCTGAAACATGTGACTACATTTTATTTTATTTAGCTCAAGTTTTAAATCTAGATCACAGTGAC
>NW_018478651.1:0-2548 GCF_002113885.1 Mizuhopecten yessoensis | reverse complement strand
AACCTGATTAGTGGTGGCTAGACTAACGAGACTGGATATTGACACAACCTGATTAGTGGTGGCCAGACTAGCGCGACTTGATAGTGAGATAACCTGATTAGTGGTGGCTAAACTAATGAGACTGAATAGTGAGACAACCTGATTAGTGGTGGCTAAACTAACGAGACTGGATAGTGAGACAACCTGATTAGTGGTGGCTAGACTAACGAGACTGGATATTGAGACAACCTGATTAGTGGTGGCCAGACTAGCGCGACTTGATAGTGGGATAACCTGATTAGTGGTGGCTAAACTAATGAGACTGAATAGTGAGACAACCTGATTAGTGGTGGCTAAACTAACGAGACTGGATAATGAGACAACCTTATTAGTGGTGGCTGGACTAGCGAGACTGGATAGTGAAACAATATGATAAGTGGTGGCTAGACTAACGAGACTTGATAGTGAGACAACCTGATTAATGGTGGCTAGACTAACGAGACTGGATAGTGAGACAACCTGATTAGTGGTGGCTAGACTAACGACACTGGATATTGAGACAACCTGATAAGTGAGGGCTAGACTAACGAGACTGGATAGTGAGACAACCAGATTAGTGGTGGCTAGACTAACAAGACTGGATAGTGAGACAACCAGATTAGTGGTGGCTAGACTAACGAGGCTGGATAGTGAGACAACCTGATAAGTGAGGGCTAGACTAATGCGACTGGATAGTGAGACAACCTGATTAGTGGTGGCTAGAAAAACGAGACTGGATTGTGAGACAACCAGATTAGTGGTGGCTAGACTAACAAGACTGGATAGTGAGACAACCAGATTAGTGGTGGCTAGACTAACGAGGCTGGATAGTGAGACAACCTGATAAGTGAGGGCTAGACTAACGCGACTGGATAGTGAGACAACCAGATTAGTGGTGGCTAGACTAACGAGACTGGATAGTGAGACAACCTGATAAGTGAGGGCTAGACTAATGCGACTGGATAGTGAGACAACCTGATTAGTGGTGGCTAGAAAAACGACACTGGATTGTGAGACAACCTGATTAGTCGTGGCTAGACTAACGAGACTAGATAGTAAGACAACCTGATTAGTCGTGGCTAGACTAACGAGACTGGATAGTGAGACAACCTGATTAATGGTGGCTAGACTAACGAGACTGGATAGTGAGACAACCTGATTAGTGGTGGCTAGACTAACGAGACTGGATATTGAGACAACCTGATAAGTGAGGGCTAGACTAACGAGACTGGATAGTGAGACAACCAGATTAGTGGTGGCTAGACTAACAAGACTGGATAGTGAGACAACCAGATTAGTGGTGGCTAGACTAACGAGGCTGGATAGTGAGACAACCTGATAAGTGAGGGCTAGACTAACGAGACTGGATAGTGAGACAACCAGATTAGTGGTGGCTAGACTAACAAGACTGGATAGTGAGACAACCAGATTAGTGGTGGCTAGACTAACGAGGCTGGATAGTGAGACAACCTGATAAGTGAGGGCTAGACTAACGAGACTGGATAGTGAGACAACCAGATTAGTGGTGGCTAGACTAACAAGACTGGATAGTGAGACAACCAGATTAGTGGTGGCTAGACTAACGAGGCTGGATAGTGAGACAACCTGATAAGTGAGGGCTAGACTAATGCGACTGGATAGTGAGACAACCTGATTAGTGGTGGCTAGAAAAACGACACTGGATTGTGAGACAACCTGATTAGTCGTGGCTAGACTAACGAGACTAGATAGTAAGACAACCTGATTAGTCGTGGCTAGACTAACGAGACTGGATAGTGAGACAACCTGATTAATGGTGGCTAGACTAACGAGACTGGATAGTGAGACAACCTGATTAGTGGTGGCTAGACTAACGAGACTTGATAGTGAGACAACCTGATTAGTCATGGCTAGACTAACGAGACTTGATAGTGAGACAACCTGATTAGCGGTGGCTTNGAGACTTGATAGTGAGACAACCTGATTAGCGGTGGCTAGACTAACGAGACTCGATAGTGAGACAACCTGATTAGTGGTGGCTAGACTAACGAGTCTTGATAGTGAGATAACCTGATTAGTGGTGGCTTGACTAAGGAGATTGAATAGTGAGACAACCTGATTCTTGTTGGTTAGACTAACGAGACTGGATAGTTGGACAACCTGATTAGTGGTGGATAGACTAACGAGACTGGATAGTGAGACAACCTGATCAGTGGTTGATACACTAACGAGACTGAATTGTGAGACAACCAGATTAGTGGTGGCCAGACTAACAAGGCTGGAAAGTGTGACAACCTGATCAGTGGTTGATACACTAACGAGACTGGATAGTGGGAAAACCTGATTAGTGGTGGCTAGACTAACAAGACTGGATAGCGAGACAACCAGCTCAGTGGTGGCCAGTCTAACAAGGCTGGAAAGTGAGACAACCTGATCAGTGGTGGCCAGACTAACGAGGCTGGATAGTGACACAACTTGACTAATGGTGGCAAGACTAACGAGACACGATAGTGAGACAACCTGATTAATGGTGGCTAGACTAACGAGACTG
>NW_018478650.1:0-2547 GCF_002113885.1 Mizuhopecten yessoensis | reverse complement strand
AAAAGGCATGTATTATTCTCTATGTATCTCTAAGGAAGATCGCTGGAAGGGTGAGATATGGGACAAGGGACAGTTACCTTAGTATCTCTGTAGCAATCCGTATAGAGGATGTGATGTAAACGAATGAAGCGAAATGACGTAAAGACGTAATAAAAATAGCTTACCCATGTATCTCTCCAACAGATCACTTGGCGGCTGATCCTCAATATCCGTTATATTACGCCGGAACCACAGACAGTGTTTCCCGGGGGCCGGGGTGTCTATAAGCCCCACTGCCGTTTCTTTCTCCGTCACTAAAATCAGCAACAACATTGTCACGCGACGTGTAAATGACGTAAAATGGCTGCCCGGTGTCTCACGCGAAACTTTTACGTCAAATACTCGCTCGCCATATATGGCGTTCTGTTGGGATATTTCAATTGTGTTTGTTTTAACAATCACAGGGCTCAAACGCGTGATTATTTGCAATACAAGTCGACATATTTGTCCTTTATTACGACCAATATGCTATAGAATTATGACATGTTAAATCCCTGTGTTAATGATTAACGGATTCCGAAATAGGCCTTCACAAGAAGGCTGAATTGTTGGAAGAGTTAAAGATAAAACAGAATAAATATGTTTTATGCAACATACGTATAGTATTTTAAGTACAATAATGAAATCAATCTAAGGCTTATTGAGGGGATTTGAAAGAAAACGCAGATGTTATTGATAAGATTTTCAAATTTGAAATGCATTTTTTTTCAATTAAACTTTACTTTTATTCAATATTTCTATTATATATATATTATATATTATTTATCTCTTGTTGGTCTGTACATGGCTAATTCAGTTTTGTTTACAACATGAATATATTTT
Source organism: Mizuhopecten yessoensis (assembly GCF_002113885.1). Lineage (NCBI taxonomy): Eukaryota > Metazoa > Mollusca > Bivalvia > Pectinida > Pectinidae > Mizuhopecten > Mizuhopecten yessoensis. The sequence continues at coordinate 1,686 of NW_018478650.1, read as the reverse complement.
CGCGTTAACTCGCGAAGAGCGTCTGTTGCTCATTCAAATCAATGGTTTGAGTGAAAAAGATGATATTCTTCCTCTTGCGAATTGAAACCCTCACAAATTCTGTATTTTGCTTCGTTTTCACGTGGTGTCATTTTGCGATATATTGAATTCAGAATTTGATTCATATTCCTTACTAAACAGAGCATTTCAAAGCCGTGTTAAGTTCAACAATTGACCTTTCCGCAGATATCGCATGAAAATAACAATTTAGTCAAAAGTAAAATTGAATAACGTGATTTAACGCATGATTTTTTTTAAATTTGTGATTTTAAATTTTCATGTTAATTCCAAAGAGTATTGAAAGCGAATACTTCACAAAAAGAACTGCACACAAATATAAAACAGCGTGTACATGTATGCCTGCTCCTGTTCCGTGACAGATATGATATGCACGCGGATAAGTCGTTTGGGGCACAATTGCTGAATAAAATTTGCGAAAAATTAAGCAATCAACAGTAATCGTGTGATATTTTGTTAACTACCTGATATCTCGTATTTTTCACACTCGCTGGGTGACAAATATTTCTGAGCCAGATCTTGAAGCATTTCCAGCATGGCCGCTTTTTCCCTTAGCCATCGTTGCTTAGCAAGCAGCGTCGTTTCTTCTTCGTTCTTGCCGAAAAAGTCCGGAATTTGACGACTTATTGGTGACAGAATGTAGGTCACTGGTACTCTGTTCTCATCACGAAGGTACCATCTGATTGGACAAAAGAATGTGGTTTGTGACGTCAGTCTTGTTTTCTTAATTTTAATTCTGCTTTATCATTTATGTTCTATTTCATCAATGATTTTCTAAATCAATTGACAAATTAATAATTTTTACTGTTTTTTTTTACTTAAGGATACCCATGCCACTGCCCAAAAAATTAACTATGCATTAAAAAATGTTTAACTATAGCTTTGATAAATCATTTCTGAAAAAAAGAGAAAAAAGAACATATCATATCGCTCTAACCGGCGGAGCCCAACCGTGCCACAGTTATATCCAAAACGAAATCCACAGTGCAATGGGACAGGCATCCTTAACTAATGTTATTCACTTTTCTGAAAAAAATAATAAGCAGACCTTTTATTTCTCTTTAAAATGTTTTCTAATAATTTCTTATCATTCATCCTTCAGTTTCATTAAATATATCTGAATAAATAGATAAATACAGTTATTGTTTTATTTATAGAACATCCTCAGACATATACGCATATACAGCACTGTTTTCATAGAACACATTGTAGATTCTACAACGTTTTGCCAATTTTTTCGATAAAATATATAATGATCTTGCCTTGTCAGTAATTCTTTCCCTTCAGAAGCGTCTTCGTCAATATTGCTGACCATTTTCTCGAACTCCTCAGCCTCGATCTGACGAGGCAGCTGTGGGGCTCCATACCGATGTGAAACAAAGGACTGTTAACAAGAAGCAGAATAATTAGTTCAATGAATTCAGAAAAATTAAGTGCCACGTTCTGCATAATTATAATATGTGCTTCCGGACATACTTCCGGTTCTCTTTTTTTCCATTTTGAAATATGAAGCAGCTTTGAGGAGGTTTGGTTTTATTTTTTTAACGTCCTTATAACAGCTTAGGTTATTTAATGATGTGCCTCCGTGTATGTTGTGGATGCGTGCACGTGTGTATGTGTGCTGGAGAC
>NW_018478649.1:0-2542 GCF_002113885.1 Mizuhopecten yessoensis | reverse complement strand
TTCAATTTCACATTCAGATATATTGACGATGTGCTGTCTTTAAATTAAAAGAAATTCGCTGAACACATAGATACTCTATTGAGCTTGAAATCAAAGCCATTTCAGACTCTTTTACGTTAGCCGCTTTCTTGAATATTTACTTAAAATTTGCCAAATAGGGACGGTTTATTTCTAAGCTATAAGATGAGCAGGATGACTTCGACTTTACCCCTACGACCCTACATGACGCAGTTGAGATTCGGTATTCCAGAGCTTGCTCCTTATATCATGACTTCTATTAGAGATGTCGATTTCTGACGGACAAACATCCGACACAGGATTTCTAAAGACGCTTGTTAACGAAGGCTACGGAACAGCTACATGGTCGCCATCATGATCTCATTGGGAAATGCGCTAATTCTTTTTTTTATGTGATGTGAAGGTCGACTTTCTTTAAGCTCATTAGTGAAACTTATGTTTTGTTGCCATTACCCGAGTTATCGATGTGAAGACCTGACATTACTTAGAATTGACCTATATTTACAAGGTGGGGGCCGTCGATGAACTAGAAGACGCTTACCTTTCCGGAACAATTGGTCTTATTCTCGTTGTACGGGGTCAAAGGTCGCCATGTGCTGTTTCCTTTGTTCATTTCTTGCCTAAGTTTTGTCGAGTTTGAATTCAAACTATGGTTTTGTTAGCGCTTTGGTATTCTCATGTTGTTTTATGGGTGACTGTATTGACTGTACATCTTGGAAGCAAAGTCTTGTTAAAATTAAAAACAAAAACTCTTGCATGTGTGGAGACAAGAAGAAGAGTTCTGTGTCCCATTTCATTATTGTAAACGACAAGCAACAGGGTCTCCAGCAGAGATTTTAGCTAAATCCTGATTGCAGGGCACATAGAACAGAATTATTCTGTTGTTTCAAATGCAACACTTTAACTTTTCTCTCCTGTTTACTCTAATTCTTTCTACGATATTCCATAATATCAATCAATCGTGTGATTATCTATGATTGTATCGTTCACGCAATGTATTAAAAGTGTCTTTTCTTCTCTATGCTCTTAAGTTTTCCCGATTTCTTAATTTCCTTTAGTTTGTAATTAGGTAGCAAACTATGGCCTTGTATTTATAAATACTTAAAGAAATCATTATATGTGGAGATTAGTACTCTAGGGACACAAATCAGAAAAGCGTTCGAGTTCTGAGAAAATATGGTAGTTTCATTTTCGTTTTAGGTATATGATCACAATAGATGTGTCACACACAGTTAAAGATGTAAATAGAATATCAGTTCCGGAATATGAAACCTATAAGCACTCCTGACAATACACAGTATTACACATAATTAGATATCTATAAGAATTCAAACCCAACGGGATTCTTCTGTTTTCTTATATTCCTTTCATTTGGTGAACCATTATAAGACACAAACGAAACGGCTCACAGTGAGAAAGTGGGTCAAGCCGAAATTGTGTAAGTTAGTCGGTTATTACTTCGTCCAAATGTCCATTTAGCATGTCGATTTTGTGTGTCGTAATTACTAAATTGTTGTGTCGTAAGTACGACACAGTTATCTCTTTACTATAACATAGGCCTAGTTATCTCGTCATTATGACAACATTATCTGTGTATCATCTAGTATTTTTACGTTAATGATTGATGATAAATTTATGCCTGCAAAACATTTGCAAATTATATTAATCCATTTAACATTACTACGTGATGTGGTAGCAACTCACCATGGACATCAACCAAGGACTCGGAAGATGAAGGTCGTGGCGAAAATATTATGTTGAATAATGCATTAAGTTCAGGGAAAAGCCGGTGGTTTCATTTTAGTTTTAGGTATATGATCACAGTAGATTCGCCAAACACAGTTATTGATGTAAACAAAGAATCACTTCCGGAATATTAAACCTTTAAGCACTGCTAACAAATAACAAGAGGCCCATGGGCCTAAACGGTCACCTGAGTAAATTCTGAAGAACTTAAACTGCTGCATTGTTCTTTTTTGTTTTAAATTGGCACACCTTTACTTTGAAGAGAGGGCATACACCGATATTAATCTAGAGATCAAGCATACACACTGTATACACGCTGTATAGATGAATTAGATGATACGTTTGGTGGCCGATTATGTACAGATGAAGTTGTAAATGTCGTAGCCAATCACAGGCCAGGGTGGCCATCCGGAATTCAACAATCAGCATGAAAAGTAACAAACTTGGTCGAAACCTCATTAGGAACACTTCTACTAAGTTAGAAGTCAATCAGTATAGCCTTTCTTGAGAAGAGATAAAAAACATCCCAGTCAATGAGAAGTTAAGGGTGACCATCTTTGATTTTATGATCGGCACAAACAGTATGAACACTTGTTAGGAACCTCATAAGGAACATTTGTACAAATAAAGAAGTGAATTGCTGCAGAGGTGTCGAACATTTCTCCTCTCAGCAAATCAGAGGCAAGGATCGGCCATCTTGTATTCTCCAATTGGCAGTAACGGATAAATAAAAACATAATATAGTCCTACAAAAAAGAAGAGTTATCGAATCATTGTG
>NW_018478648.1:0-2539 GCF_002113885.1 Mizuhopecten yessoensis | reverse complement strand
GAAATATCTCGGAAATATTGGTAAATCGCGGAAAAGGCGGATTTCATCAGGTCGACTTCTGTTTCAAAATCAGAATCCATCTCCACAATTTCAACGCCCCGCTCGCCGTTTAGGAACGGAAAAATCAGAGTGTTTTTTATGCCTGGCGTTACGCCACATTCAAAAAAGAAGAGCGCGCAGATACCCGAGAAACTGCTTTTCTGCAATTCTTCATCGACATCGTCCAGAATTTCATGAAGTCGTTCGCGCAATATTTTAGCGCATTTCGCCTTAGGAATTTTCTGCACGGCGTGCCTCCACATCAATTATAAATTTAACTTTTCTTTTGTAACGAATCGACAGGCTGAGAAACATTTCCGAGCTTTTTTTGACCATCCAAATAGAACGCGATATTTTATCGTGAGTATCGCGCGGGTCTATGGGAAAACGCAGTTCTGTAATTTTCTTCTCGCCCTGCACCCATTCCGCAAATTTCAGAACGACCTGAGATTGAATAACCGTAAGATTCATAATTTCATATTTTATAGGCGGAAGTTTTGAAATACTGGCAGGGTTCATGAGATTTCGGTTAATCGCCCTGCTCACAGAATTGAACAAAATCTGCAAATCTTCTTCGCCAAGCTTATTACTCATTGTACCTCAAGGGGCTTAGGAAATTTATGTTACTGCGTAACATACCAAAGTTTGCGCAGTTCCGCAAATTTTTAATTTTTTGCGGGCTGTGGATAACTTTTTTCTAAAATACGGCAAATCGACCGTATTCCTTATTAACTCTGTACTGGAAGTACCATGTCACATATTTTGCCCATTTTTTTTTCATTTTTTCAGCATTAGCCTGTGGATAACTTTTTTAGGGGAAAAAAGGGTGTGAAATTTAAGTTTTGGCGGTGATTTTTGGTGTTTCGATTGTGAAAAGGGGGGTTTTCGTGATTTTAGGGCGCACGTTTCCTGGGAAAGCCGCTTTTAGGACGGAATTTTTCTAAGAGAATTGAACATGTGAGTTGACAAGTTCATTTTGTTTTCAGTTTTGCCCGTCCATTCTTTCCTGTATTTTTCCTTCAAGTCTTTTATGCGCCTATCCTCTGCCTGTTCCGCCTCGGAAATCGAATCCTGAGACCTGTTGAGCCTTTTAAGTTGAATGTTCACAAGCTTATCTTCCCGCGCCTTTCTCCGCGCCTTTTCAAGAGATTTATTTCTTTTGAACATCATCTTCTGAAAAAGCTCATTGCCGTTTTTGTACAGGGTTTTAAAAAAATTATTTGCGCGCNGCGCGCTTTTGTACGGATACCTCCCCGTTTTATTAAACGCAACGTATTAATAGCCTTTGTGCAAAAATTACCAAGCTTTTTGCAAGCTTTCCGCAAATTATAAATTGTTCGGCGGCAATAAGATTTAAATTCTGCGCGAAAACCCGTTGCTGTTTTGATGATTGTATATCTGACAAGCTCGGGCAGTGAAAGTTCTCCGTATAGTGTTTTCCGAGCTTCCGCGTCAGTTTTGTTCCAGTGACTATTCCATTTTATTGTTTTTGCGTTGTTCATTAGAAGAGAAAACCGTGCGCGCTCGCCTTTTGTTCGATTAAAAAGTTCGAATACATCCTGCGCCGCCGTTTCGTGAGCGGTGTTACATATGTTTTCCATTATTCTTCTGTCGCGCGCAAGAAAACCGTCAATTTCTTTATTGACTGTGCATTTTTTTATTGATTCATTATGAAATTGTGCTATTATTGAATCGCTTTGATGGTTTTTGTTCATTTTTGCAACCTCGTTTTTATTTGTTTTGCATCTAAATATTAACATCGGTTAACAGAAATGCAAGACCTATTTTTTGAAGCGGGTTTGCCACTTGGCAACGGAATTCGCGGAACTCGTTCCGTTCGATACTCCTGCCCGCTTCACACTGACAAAACCCCTTCGTTACATGTTTATCACGATAACTCGGTTTTCTGCTACTCCGCGGGCTGTCCGTTGAACAAGGGCGCACCCAACGAAAACGCACTTCGGCGCATTCTCGGATTGCCTCAAAAATCAGATGAAAAAGGTTTCAAAATGCAGAAAAAACCCGCGGCAAAACTGACCGCTGGAGGTGCCATATCAGACGCAATGGTAAAGCTTGCGAAGTCCCGCGGAATCTCTAAAAAGACCTTGAGCGTTTTTGGCTGCACGAACAAAAACGGCAGAATTGCAATACCTTACGGTGTTGGCGGAGTGTTAGTAAAGTTCGACGCAAAAAAATCCGAGCGGTACCGTTTCGCACCTGGAACGCCTGTTAAAACAGAATTTTGCGGTCAAAGAATAATCAAGGATTTTTCTAAAATTTACCTTTGCGAAGGGGTCGCGGATTGTCTGGCACTTCACGAATTAGGATGCAACGTTTTAGGATCGGGAGGGGTGCTAACAGATGCAAAACTTAACTATCTTTTGAAGTTTTCTTCCTTTGTTTTAGGGTTCGATAATGACGAACCAGGTCGAAAAATTACTTCCGAATGTGTCCGATTCCTGCTAAAAAATAAATTTAAATACTCGGATATCAAATTTTT
>NW_018478647.1:0-2538 GCF_002113885.1 Mizuhopecten yessoensis | reverse complement strand
AATAGCTTTTCAGGCCCGGCGGTCAAAGGTCAAGGTCACTGTTACAATGAATAGAAAATTAGTTTAGGCACACTATTTCCAATGCTGTTGGGACGATTACACTCGGGCGTTAGCAAGTGCTACCTCAGAGAAAGTGCCTGCTTTGGTGCTTTGGTGGTGAAAGGTTAAGGACATTGCTACTTTAGAAAGTATTTGCTTAGGATACAAATTGTAGCTTTTGAGGCATCGATGTCAAATTTCAAGGTTAATGTTACTATAAATAGAAAAACATTTTATGCACAATATGTGGAGCTCTTTTGGGCCGTATGCACTCCGACTTTATCCGATGTAATAAAATGTTTGCTTAAGCTTTTTGATAGCTTTTCAGCCTTTGATATCAAAGGTCAAGGTCACTTACTATAAATTGAACATCAGTTTGTGCACTGTATTTCAAATTATGTTGGACTGATTACACTCAGATTTTATCGAGTCCTTCCTGAAAGAAAGTGCCTGCTTGGGATAACTTTTCAGGTCCAGTGGTCAAAGGTCAATGGGTCAATATAAATAGAAAATCTGTTTAATGCACTAATGCACAATATCTTGATTTCTCTTAGGCTGATAACGCTCTTGACTTTATACAGTGCTTCCTCAAAGACAGTGCCTGCTTGGGATAACTTTCCAGGCCCGGGGGTTAGGTCTCTATCACTATTACTATATGAATAGAAAATCAGTTTATAAAAATGCACTACTTATATTTTGAGTTCTGTTGGGCTGATTACACTCAAGACTTTATCCAGTGTTTTTATAAAAGAAAACACTTGCTTTCACTAGTGTGTGTTACATGTATACCTAACCACAGTTTCTTTTAAATCTTCAACAAACCTAATTACGGAGAATAGTCACGGCGGCATTTACAATATATATAAATATATATATAAATGTTATTACCGATTAGCTTGTAATAATAATAATAACAAAAATAAAAATAGCTAACATTAGGGCCAAACACAAAATATAACCAAAGAAATGTATCCAAACACAAAGTGTCACTAAGTAAAGAGAGCTAAACTCAAAACTTTATCAAAGTCAGTGCCCTGGAAGATCATACAAAACTGATCCACAATTGATATATGATATACCTGAGTTAAGGTGTCATGGAACTAAACGAAAAGTCTTATTACGATGTAAGCTCTGACGGACGGGCGCAAAACGCCAATACTCAGGGCACCTTTCTCTACGTTACAGCGACATAAAAATAAAAATAGATATTTATGTACAAATGGAATGGGTATCTGTATGTTGTTGAGAGAACATTCTAGATCAATGAGATACTCACCAGGACTAGGGTTCAGAATAAATTATTTAAGGACGCTCAACGCCTGAACAAATAAGAGACGTATTTGCTTCGAACATCTGTATTGCTAATGGCATGCTGTACGAATATGATATAAAGATAAGTGTTGCTTTTTTTAAACTATGCCAGTTTTGGACAAAAGCACCTAAACATGTATTTGTCTTCATTTATTTATATTCAGGCATTATTAGTTGCAAATTATGTCTATTCACCAATCAAATGCCTTGTGACATCTCAAATGAATTTGAATATACCTTTGATTTAATATACCCCGAGTATCAAACCATAAGATTCACAATCTGACAAAGTCTACAATATATATCCTCTATTACATCGATATTGGTACAAGCCATTCGGATTGATATATCTCGCCTGTGCCCCGCTCTGACCATCAATGCACAGTTATAGTTTCAGCGAAACTAACTTAAACGCAAAAACTTAATGTTGATGGAGATGCTGACAAAGTCAATGGACCATGAAAGGTAGACCTCATCGAGCATTTGATGTATGGGTTGAGATGTACTACATTGTACCTTAGATCCATCTCTGGTCCAGGTTTGGTTGGTCTAGCACTTATACCTTCAGTTAAACTTACTAAAGCGCAAAAACTTAATGTTGACGCCGCCGTTGACGGAAAAGCAACACCTTAGTCTCGCTTCCGCTACTTTGTGGCGTTGAGACAAAAACAATTGTAATGTTCTATACAAAACCGACATAAACGCCAATGTCTTTTAAAGTTATCTTATAATTATACTGAATAGAATACTTATCAGTACATACCGGGGTATTGAAACAAGGCGGTATACAAATATTGTTAGACATGAACGTTTTTGCAGTAGTTAGAGATGAATATAATTTCTTGTTCATAATAAATCCACTTATTACAAAGGATTAAGATAAATATGTATATGAATGTATTACTGGAAAAAACCTGCCTGTTTGTAAGTTTATACAGTTATTGTGTACAACTAATAAAAAGGAATTGAATATGTTAAGTAAATAGAGGATATTTAATGGAGTCGTCAGTTATAACAAATATATTTCACGAGTTTGGCTAATGTTTTGATATTTTAGCACTCGTGAAAAATATCAAAATATTAACCACACTCGTGAAATATATGTGTTATTAATGAAGACACCAATACTTTCTATTTATTACATTTTTAAAGAATAAAACTTGGAAAATGTAATGATTTAAAAAAGGG
>NW_018478646.1:0-2533 GCF_002113885.1 Mizuhopecten yessoensis | reverse complement strand
CGACCGTGTAGGCTGTGACTTTAAACATGAGTAAGATAACAACTTCTTACACTTTGACATTAAACATGAATAGTAAGCTAACAACTCTGTAGACTGTGAATTTAAACATGACTAGTAAGAAAACAACTATGGAAACTGTGAAATTAAACATGACTAGTAAAATAATAAATGTGTAGACTGTGACATTAAAAATGATTAGTAAGATAAAAACTTTCTAGGCTATGACATTAAACATGATTAGTAAGATAACAACTGTTTAGACTGTGACAATAAACATTATTAGTAAGATAACGACCGTGTAGATTGTGACATTAAGCATGACTAGTAAGATAACGACCATGACGACTGTGACATTAAACATGACTAGTAAGATAACAACTGTGTTGGCAGTGACATTAAACATAACTAGTAAGATAACAACTGTGTAGACCGTGACATTAAACATGACTAGTCAGATAGCAACGGTGTAGACTGTGACATTAAACATGACTAGTATGATAACAACTGTCTGGACTGTGACATTAAACATGATGAGAAAGATAACAACTATGTAGACTGTGACATTAAACATGACTAGTAAGATAACAACTGTGTAGACCGTGACATTAAACATGACTAGTCAGATAGCAACGGTGTAGACTGTGACATTAAATATGACTAGTAAGATAACAACTTTGTAGACTGTGACATTAAACATGATTAGTGAGATAACAACTATGTAGACTGTGTCTTAAAACATAACCAGTAAGATAATAACTGTGTAGACGGTTACATTAAATATGACTAGTGAGATAAAAAATGTGTAGACTGTGACATTAAATATGACTAGTAAGATAACAACTTTGTAGACTGTGACAATAAATATAACCAGTGAGATAACAACTGTGTAGACTGTGACATTAAATATAACCAGTAAGATAACAACTATGTAGACTGTGACATTAAACATGAGTAAAAAGATAACAACTCATTACACTTTGACATTAAACATGAATAGTAAGATAACAACTGTGTAGACTGTGACATTAAACATGACTAGGAAGATAACAACTGTGTAGTCAGTGACATTAAACATGACTAGTAAGATAACAACTGTGTAGACCGTGACATTAAACATGACTAGTAAGATAGCAACTGTGTAGACTGTGACATTAAACATGACTAGTGAGATAACAACTTAGTAGGCTGTGACATTAAACATGACTAATAAGATAACAACTATGTAGACTGTGTCTTTAAACATAACCAGTAAGATAATAACTGTGTAGACTTTTACATTAAATATGACTAGTGAGATATCAAATGTGTAGACTGTGACATTAAATATGACTAGTAAGATAACAACTATGTGACATTAAACATAACTAGTAAGATCGCAACTGTGTAGACCGTGACATAAAACATGACTAGTAAGATCGCAACTGTGTAGACCGTGACATTAAACATGACTAGTAAGATAACAACTATGTAGATTTTGTCTTTAAACATGACTAGTAAGATAACAACTGTCTAGACTGTAATATTAAACATGATTAGTAAGGTAACAACTGTTTAGACTGTGACATTAAACATGACTAGTAAGATAACAACTGTGTATCCTGTGAATTTCAACATGACTAGTAAGATAACAACTGTGTAGACTGTGACATTAAACATGACTACTGAGATAAGAACTAAGTAGGCTGTGACATAAAACATGACTAATAAGATAACAACTATGTAGACTGTGTCTTAAAACATGACTAGTGAAAGAATAAATGTGTAGACTGTGACATTAAAAATGATTAGTAAGATAACAACTGTGTAGACTGTGAAATTAAACATGACTAGTGAAAGAATAAATGTGTAGACTGTGACATTAAAAATGATTAATAAGATAACAACTGTGTAGACTGTGAAATCAAATATGACTAGTAAGATAAAAACTTTCTAGGCTGTGACATTAAACATGTTTAATAAGATAACAACTGTTTAGACTGTGACATTAAACATTATTAGTAAAATAACGACCGTGTAGACTGTGACATTAAACATGACTAGTAAGATAACGACAGTGTAGGCTGTGATATTAAACATAACTAGTAAGATAACAACTATGTAGGCAATGACATTAAACATGACTAGTGAGATAGCATCTGTGTAGACTGTGACATTAAACATGTTTAATGTCACATTCTACACAGTTGTTATATTACTTGTCATATTTAACGTCACAGTCTTCACATTAAATATGACTAGTGAGATAGCAAATGTGAAGACTGTGACATTAAAAATGATTAGTAAGATAAAAACTTTCTAGGCTGTGACATTAAACATGATTAGTAAGGTAACAACTGTTTAGACCGTGACATTAAACATAATCAGTGAGATAGCAACTGTTTAGACTGCGACATTAAACATAACCAGTAAGATAATAACGGTGTAGACTGTTACATTAAATATGACTAGTGAGATAGCAAATGTGAAGACTGTGACATTAAATATGACAAGTAAGATAACAACTGTGTAGACTGTGACATTAAACATAATCAGT
>NW_018478645.1:0-2532 GCF_002113885.1 Mizuhopecten yessoensis | reverse complement strand
ACTCAGGTGACCGTTAAGGCCCATGGGCCTCTTGTTTTTTTTAAAAATCATCAGTACAGATGACAGCAACTTATTGCTTAAACCAATCATGCCCTTATGCTAAAGCACGTGGGCCATATGTATTGCATACAGTACCATCAAAACTGCATTTACTGTGTCGTCCGACCTATTTGTACTTTTATATAATGATTCGATTTTTTTATGAGGTCACAGGAGCTTTGCTCAAGTGACCTATACTAATCGCTTTTCGTCCGTCGTTGTCCGTCGTCCGTCGTCCGTCGTTGGTAGTTTTTTTTACATTTTCAACTTCTTCTCAAGAACCAGCGGGTGGATGTTTTTCAAACTTGGTCCGAATCATCCTTGGTAGATGAGGCTACATAATTGTAAATCGGGATACCTACCCCAATCCCTGGGGCCAGGGCAGGACCCCTAAGGGAAAATTAACCAATATTTCAAAAATCCTCTTCTCCAGACTCAGAGCTACTACAGTCATTTTATCTGCATGGAAAGAAAGTTCATAAGGGACTTTACTTAAATTGTAAATGTCAGGACCCCCGAGCTATCCGTTCTCCCTTGAGGAGGAGATAAAGTTTACAATAGTTTATATAGGGAAATAACACTTTTGGGTATATTTTGACAACTTTCTGTAGGAAATTATTTTTACTATGTGAGAATTATCCTTGGAGAAAGATGGTTTCAAAGTGTAAAATTGAAATTCCTACCCCACCCCCTGGGGCCAGGGTGGGGCCCCAAAGGGAAAATTAACCAATATTTCAAAAGTCTTCTTCTTCAGACCCAGAGGTACCACAGTCATTTTCTCTGCATGAAAAGAAAGATCATCTGGGGCTTTACTGAATTTGTAAATGTTAGGACCCCGAGCTATCCGTTCTCCCTTGGGGAGGGGGTAAAGTTTACTATAGTTATAGTAGTTACTATGTAAGGGACATAGATTCCATTGTAAAACATGACACGTATGTAATTCCCTATATAATTAAACACGCTTGTTGGTTAACCGATATGTCTCCATTGTAATTACTAATGGAATGTGGTAATAATCGTATACACCACAATGTGTTATTAATTTAACATTTATCGTATTAACCACTTGCTATACAACTAGCGATGATTATCAATCAATTTTAAAACACTCAACTAAATATGTTTTTGATCAATTCAATTTGTTGCATGGATCTTAAAATGAAATGTAATCCACTCCATTTATACATCAATTTCCGAAAACCAGATACACATTTACTGTCCCTAAAGCCGACATTTCACCGCAATGTTTTTGCTATTAGATTAATACTATATTAAATTACCTAAATCTTTCATCAGTAATTTAAATGTATTTAAACCTGCTTTACTCATAAGCCTTATCATTTGGCATAATATGTTTCGGTTGCAAAGGTTTTGCATATAAATATTTGGACGAGGAGATTATAAGAGTGTTGCATATGTGTATTCAATGTAACTTGCTCTGTAAAATCGATAATCCATCCGAAAATGTCCCCCCAAAAGAAGCATTTCATTATTTTGGATATAATTGTAATGATTGGTAGAGGTTTTAAATTGGTTAGAATCTTATCAAGTTATATCTTAACGAAAAATTCTCGGTCAGTTTCAAGATTTAAATTGATAAAACATTTTCCCTTCACTTCCATGTCATATATTTGTTTCTATGAAATATCACAAAAACATTTTCCCTTTATTAACTTATCATATATGTTTTAAGGTAACCTGAGACAAAGTCTCAAGTGACCTATTGCGATCGTCTTTTGTCGTCGTCCGTCGTGCGTCCGTTAACGGTTTAGTCCCAAGCCCCCAGGGGCTTGAGGGGCGGGGCAAAAAGGGTCAAACTGACTAAAATTTCAAAAATCTTCTTCTCCAAAACCCCTGAACCAATTTCAATGAAATTTTGCAGGGACCTTTCATGGACAAAGGTCAACAAAAAAGTGGCCGGTTTAGTCCTAAGCCCCCAGAGGCTGAGGGGCGGGGCCAAAAAGGATCAAATTGACTAAAATTTCAAAAATCTTCTTCTCAAGACCCAGATATGGTAGAATCAAATACTCTTCATATATGGAAGGTCTAAAGGTGCTTTACCAAAATTGTGAATTTCTTGACCCTGGGGTATCACTTTCCCCCTGGGGAGGGAATAAACTTTACTATAGTTATATAAAAGGGAAATCACATTTTGGACTAACATTAGTTTAATTTCCATTGGTAGTAATTCAATTTTGGTTAGAATTATCAATATTAGGTAGCAGTTTGATAGTATGTACATATGAGCCCTGACTGACCCCCAGGGGCTGATGGGTGGGGCAAAAAAGGGTCAAATTGACTAAAATTAAAAAAAAAGAATCTTCTCAAATCCCAGAAATGGTAGAATCATATGCTCTTCATAGATGGAAGGGTCTTAAGGTGCTTTACCGAAATTGTGAATTTCATGACTCTGGGGTCTCACGTTTCCCCCTGGGGAGGGGGTAAAGTTTAACTATAGTTTATATAGGGAAATCACATTTTGGACCAACATTT
>NW_018478644.1:0-2530 GCF_002113885.1 Mizuhopecten yessoensis | reverse complement strand
GGTATATCTGACCGTGTTTGTTGACGCTGTGGTATATTTGTCCCTTTGTGTTGACGTTATTGTTTATATTTTCTATTCAACTTAACATTTAGTGTCTATTTGTCATCAATACTGATATACCAATATCTTTGAGAAAACTCTATTTATACAAAATAACGACAAATGGAAGGAACGTTTTAGCTGAAGTTAACAAATTACAGTTTTATCTATTAATCGTTGAAGTCAAAATGTTTAATTATTTGACATGCGCACATCGCTGAGATGATGGCTAGTAAATTATATCATTTACATAGTTAGGAGCAAGGTACAAGACATATCAAAATTATTTTAATTTTTAATTTTCATGTCAAACATTATCATTGATAATCGTCAAATCTTAAGATAGTTTTGATTTTCCATACATGAAAAATGTTCCAGTGTAAGACATGGTGCTAGGTTTACTGAAAAAATGCATGCACCTTTCAAATATAACAGTGTATTTTATATATTTCTCCTTACATTGAACCTGCTTCGTTTTTGTAACCATTAGGCATATCAGCGTCATTTTAGAACCATTTCAAGATGATATATGTCTGTGTTGATTGTGTAATGGCAGATAACAGCTAATTATATTTTTGTATTTGTGTTTTCGATCCAAAATTAAAAAAAAAAAAAATGTTAATAACTGTGGACATTGTTTTTCCAATCATTACTACATTGTTAATACTAGTGCTACAAATACACTTCAAAACTGTAACTTTGGATGTCTCAAATCAAACTGCAGCATCGAGGTATAACTGTAATAGGTCCACCTTTAGGTTGCTTCGCGACAGGGACAAGGGCGACAACTCGTAAAGATTTAGGAGGAGCCCCTATAAAGATCTGTGGTATTCCTCAGACATCAACTTACTATGCTAATTTAAGGTAGGCGTGATTCTAATATGAATTTTAACAACTGCTGACCGAACAAATGTATAGATAATATTATTTTAAATATCGGAGAAATTAAAATATACATATTTTACTGGTATCAATTTTAACTTTAAATTTACTTTAAATTAAATCAATTACACGGCAGCCATGACTACGTGCGTGGCCGGAAATACATGTATCTACCCTCATTAACAGACAAGAAAACTTCTACAAATGAACAGTTTCAGTAGGGATGTATCCTATTGTAAAGATAAATATAGTAACACTATATTTCCTTAACAAATATAACCTGTCGCCGGTGTCGAGGTTTTGAATTTAAGCAATGGTCCAGAACATGCTTCATTGAACTACTGTCCTATCAAGATTGTGCAAGTCTTAAAACGAAACACACGGATACACGTATATAATAATCACGTGACGGTCATTCCACAATGCTATGATCTTTTACAGCGCAGGCATCTCGATTTGCAACTACGAGCGCCTGTGTCTACAATAACAGAACATAATCAACACAGTCACCTAGGTTTGTACATGTGACTACAGGTAGCGTAGAGACAACAGGCGCCTGGGTATACAATAAAACACGATACCACCAGCATATACTGCAGAGCGATCCGTCGGTTCGTCATCACAAATGTACTCAACGTCACCGCCACAGGGATATGAGAAAAGCACACGCCATTTCAGAGTTTCAAAGTTTTTCGCAGTCATNAACACTGTATGTTTCGGGACGCGCTGACCCAAACTTCATTAATATTCAAAAAGGTGGAACGATGACTGCGAAAAACTTTGAAACTTTGAAATGGTGTGTGGTTTTGGAGGAAACGAAGTTCATGTCCGCGGACGGAGATTACATTTTACGTGCATAAAGGCGGTTTTTAAAAGAAAAATTCTCTATATTTGCAACGGTACTAATCATTTCCCCGTAAATCATCATTGCGGGTGTCTTCTTATCCAAAGTCGATCTAAACCCCTAAAACATGTAAAATTACTCTAAGAAACTTAGTTTAGGTCCAAATATAGTTGTTACAAATTATCAGGTACCTGTGGTCACCACTGGATTAGGGTTAGTGGATGAGTGGTGTCTCTGGATTAATATGTCTAGCTAGTTGGACAACCAGAGTACGTGGTGTCAGGATTAATAGGTCTAGCTAGTTGGAAAACAAGATAAGTGGTTTCTGGATAAATAGGTCTAGCTAGTTGGACAACTAGATTAGTGGTGCCTGGATTAATAGGTCTAGCTAGTTGGACAACTAGATTAGTGGTGTCTGGATTAATAGGTATAGCTAGTCGGACAACCATATTAGTGGTGTCTGGATTAATATGTCTAGCTAGCTGGACAACCAGATGAGTGGTAACCGGATTAATAGGTCTACCTAGTTGGACAACCATAATAGTGGTGTCAGGATTACTAGGTTTAGCTAGTTGGACAACTAGATTAGTGGTGTCTGGATTAATGGGTCTAGATATTTGGACAACTAGATTAGTGGTTTCCCGGATAAGTAGGTTTAGCTAGTTGGACAACCAGAATAGTGGTGTCTGGATGTATAGGTCTAGCTAGTTGGACAACCATATTAGTGGTTTCTGGATAAATAGGTTTAGCTAGTTGGACAACTAG
>NW_018478643.1:0-2529 GCF_002113885.1 Mizuhopecten yessoensis | reverse complement strand
CCCATCCCTTTGCTGTCAATGAAGTGGTGAGTACTTTACCTCTTTCGGTGAGCCTTCAAGGTTTTTTACCATCCATGTCATATAAATGAATACCGGGACAATAGGCATGATAGAGAAACACCATCCAATGCCGCGGGCATAGTCCGTGTACACATATGTGCCGTAGGATGGAGGTTTGTACTTGAATATGCTCACAAGTACTAAAACCTATAATAGAAAATGATTNGCTTGAAGTCTCTGCTCAGTCTATCACCACCTAGAATTAATTACCAAATACAAACAATTAATTAAAGCAACTCAAATAGTTGAAATGACATACCATTTATAGTCCAACCTAAATAAATCGACGAACAAATGTGAAAATTTAAGTTGTTGCTTAAACAAGAGGCCAAGAGGGCTTGTGTCGCTCACCACGATATTGAAGCAATCATTGCAAAATATTCACATTCAATTTTACATAGCAAATGTTTTCAAATATTGGATCTGTTTCTCAGCAACACCCTTACATTATTCGGTCCCATCCCTCTATCCCCATAGGGAGGGGGCAAGGTTTAAACAACATTGAATCATAATGGACCACTGGTACCCAAATCAAATTCGGTTTCTATCATTCTTCTGTAGGGAACATTTGGTTTGGTTTAGTTTTGCTTAACGTCCTACTAACAGCTAAGGTCATTTAAGGACGTACCTCCGTGTGTGTAGGGTTTGGGTTAGTATTGTTTAACGTCCTATCAACAGCTATAGTCATTTAAGGACGGCCTCCCCTTTGTCCAAGATGCATGCGTGTAGTGTATGCGTGTGTTTTGGGAGGCTGCGATATGTTCGTGTGTCACCTTGTGATAGCGCGGAACTGATGCCGACTTTATAGTGCTACCTCACTTAAATATACTGCCGAAGACACCAAGCAAGACACCGCACTCGGTCAAATTATACTGACAACAGGCGAACTAGTCGTCCCACTCCCTAAATTGCTGAGCGTTAAGCAGGAGTAGAAACTACCATTTTACAGACTCTGGTATGTCTCTGCCAGGGGACAGAACCCAAAGCCTTCATCAGATACGCGCTTTCACAAAGGGGCAAGCACACCAACATACTCTGTCTCCTGCATACACACACGTAAGCACGCTTACACTACACACATGGAGGCATGTCTTTACATGACATTAGATGTTAAAAGGACGTTAAAAATTAAACATTAACCTGGCCTAAGCCTCAGATCAAGTATTGATCAACTCTGAACTAAATCGGAGATAGCTTTTTTGTCTCCTGTTAAAACGACATTGAGGAAACACAGAATTGACCTGCTGTATCCACTGCACGTGTAACGTTACTGTTAATTTCACCGGTTTCAATTGTTTAGCTTAAGGGTAAATGAACTTTTTTTTATAATTTTTTCTATCATTTACAAAAAATTGCACCAACCGTAAATCCAGGCAATCAGGATTGACTCTGTGACAGCTACGAGTAACAGTTGGAACATGTAAACGCCCGCCTAATAAAAATAAAATAAATCATGAAATGTATAACAAATGCCCTTATTTGATAAAGTATTTTTTTCTTAAATGTGAAAATTGTTTCGAATTACACTAACACATATTTCGTAGGGATCTCAAATGACCTTGCATACATTCCTATTTTTCAGCTGTAAATTATTTGGACGGGCATGATTTAGATTATTAACAATGAGTTACTTAAATTTCTACATATGTCATAACTGTATTTTCCTCGTCACTGATTCGTTCGATTTTTCATTTCAATTTATAGTAAAACACGGTTATAACGAATCCCAAGGAACGGACTTCATTATTTTTTATAAAGGTAGTTCGTATGACGTGTATAGCGAGTTTTTATTGTTATTTATAAAAACCTTGCTATAAGATATAATGTATAAAACAACGTAAACATAAATCAACGGGAACATTTTACTTTATCTTAACAAATATGTATATGCCCAAAATGCTGACAGCATTAGAAAAATAAACGACGGAGAGACTGCACCGTTCCCGATCACAGTCTCTGATTGCGCCGCGAGAAAACAAGGCATCTCGTCAATATGACAACTCACCGTGACACTTCTGACAGAATCTACATCCTTTCCCTCAAATTCCTCCTCCTCACTATTAGAAACATTTATTACATTCTACATACCTCAATATCGGACATCTCTGTCGTGTTATAACATTACAGTCGATATTGACGAAATCCGCCATGGTGACCTCGACCTCTGCAACCTAGATCTTTCGTTCTACTTCTTACAACCTTTTTTATTTCCTCGCACCTTGCTTTGCAACACCTCACTTTTGGCCTTAATGTTGAGCGTTCGCTCAGTTAAGTCCCTGCATCTTGTTTCTTTTCTCTTCTATCTAAACAACTTTCCTTTTCCTATTGTCTCCCTTGACAATGCCTCACTTTTGGCCTTTAGTTGAGCGTTCGCCCCTATGAGGAAGGTTTTGGGTTATGTCCCATGACCGAGACATACCAGAGTCTGTCACAAGAGGCCCAGAGGGCCTGTATCGCTCGCTCATCTGA
>NW_018478642.1:0-2526 GCF_002113885.1 Mizuhopecten yessoensis | reverse complement strand
CAAAGTAATCTAACATTTCACACATAATATTTTACATTAAGAAGAATTACCCAAAGTAATCTAACATTTCACGTATACTATTTTACATTAAGAAGAATTACCCAAAGTAATCTAACATTATACACATTATATTTTACATTATAAAAAAATACCCTGTCAGGTAGAAGGAAAGAAAAATTACCCTGTCAGGTAGAAGGAACGGTTGTAGATGTTAGGGTTCAGGATCATTTCGGAGATATTGTTGTTGTTCATGTCGAACTCTTCAGTGTAATACACCTGCCGGTAGTTGTTCATAACGTTCACTTTCAGCTGAAATACGAATATGTCAATTCGTCAGTATGGTAAAATCAGGTCGGGTGATATTGATCTGAACGATATGTGATAATTGTCTGATACAATTGCATTATTTTTAAAAGAATCACCAGGAAGATAAATTTTCAACCAGCTTAGAAGGGCGAGGCACAAGTTTCCACTCCTTGGTTAGTATATGTGTATTATATAGAGTGCGTTTATGTTAAATAGTGATCAGTTATGGACTTTTGTTGCGGTGAATATATTAATATATATGGACCTGATATTAACCGGGACACTTTTCAGGTTCATAAAATACACACAGTCCTGGAATAAAAAACATTTATTATTATATTAAATATGAAATAGTATAATGCTTTATTACTAAACAAGAAGGGGCGTAAACAAATCGTCAAGATAAATTACTACATTTGACAGGGACTATTGTGCCGGTACAATTAAAGTGACGTAATTTAGTAAACATAAATCTGATATGTTACTAAAGCTAGTAAATTTCAAATAGCATATCGTGATTATAATTCAACCAATAAGGACGTAAGAAAAAACATGGTATCAACTAATAAATATTGATTATTTTGATTATGGTCATTAGTGTGCTTTGTGGTGTCGTTTTCACTACCCCGGTTCTCACTTGGAAGACGTGACATTTATGGGATTTGTCATAGACTTATTTGACGTGTGTCGTATATTGGTTATTAGACGCCTACCCTCCCGAAACACCTGGTTTAATTCTAACAGTTAAAAAGAATTACTTTTGTTTACGCTTTTGGTGTTTTATGTATACATAATACACAAATAAGGACCGAGGGATGGGTATCTGTGTCACGCCCTTGTGATCACCCCCCTAAAGTCATGTCTGCGTACTCAAATCATGTTCACAGAGTGAATGATTTATCATGAAAATTTGATATGTAAATGGATGAACCAAAAATAACATCTAAATTTATTCCAAATACGGTACTTTCTGCTATCAGATTTTTTTTTTGTAGGATCAATTATGTAAAACTTGGCACCGGAAGTATGCTCAAAAGATACACAAAACTAGTAAGGTTATCAATACCAGCATTAACATATAAAGAACTATTTGTTCTGGGCAAAGGATCGAATACAAACAAGTCGACCTGTTGTTTAGAAATATTCGTGTAAAAAATTAAACGTACAGAGGAATAAAGACAGAAAGCGATAAGTTTAACAAATAATTATTATATAATACACAAGACAGTTGGTATCGATCATTGAAATAACGCAACAGAATTTAAGGATCCCTGACCCACTGAGGGCAAAACACTAGAGAATGTCACGGTAGTTTTTATACATATATTAAACTGTCTTTGATTACGTTTTGGATATAACTGCAGAAGGATTTGGCGAGGAAGCAACAGCTGATCTTGTATATTGTGATCAGAGATTCAAGTTCGAATCACAGTCGGGCCTCCGTTATATTTCTACTTTCAGAAAAGCATTGATGATGCTTTGTCGATTTCACTTCTATCATTTTTTCATAAAAAGTTCCGCAAGGTGTGGATCTAAAGCAATTTTCATGCAGTTTACTAAGTTTCCAATTCATATTACATTTTTGGTAGTGGTATGGGGATCCTTAATGCGATTAATTAGTTCGTGACGTTGATGACGTCCGATTTTACCTTAGTGACGTTGAGCTGTGTCCAGTGGTCCAATAATGGACTTCGATAGTGTTGATTACAGGGAACTTCGTCAATCGACCACCAGGGGGCGTACGGATTATCATATTTATTAAACGTGTCTTGATCCACAATGTCAAAAGGTGCCAGTGACGAACCCGATGATATACAAATCAGAGACTTTAGACCATTTCCTGGAAACGATAACGTCAATGTTCAAGACGAACAAAATATACAGCATAAAACACAAATATTACGATAAAGCAACGCAAACAGATAATAGGAACCACTAAAATAAAAATAAAAAATGAAAAGAGCAGTTGAAATTTAGACTTGAAACAATAGAAGGGTGTGTCCTTACTCTATAAACATTATTCTAATACCTTAGTAGCGCCTTTACCGATACAAAAGAAAATGAAGGTAATTTCATTAGATTTTGTGTTATGTTTTTACATATACATATATAATGCTCTCCCATAACTAGATAGAAGGTAAGGACGGTGCTGTACATGATTATTCCGTCTTTGTTTATTTCAGAGTTATCTGCTCTTGTGAGCAGGTATTGATTGTTACG
>NW_018478641.1:0-2524 GCF_002113885.1 Mizuhopecten yessoensis | reverse complement strand
TTCTCTAGGTTTATTAAATCCTGAACCCTTTCCATTTCATCTTTAACAAGAAGCTCTTTTAAGAATCTTCGTTTCCCAGAGTAAGTTTGCCCAATGTTATCTAAGAATTTAGAGATTGCATTTTCTTTATCAGCTGTTATATATGGATACATACCATCAAGAACAAGCATGTCTCTCATCATCTTTGGAACGTTATCTACATCTAATCCAGCTCTTGCCATTTCTGACTCTTCAAAAGGAGTATACTGTCGTTTTCTGTGATGTAAATTAATAGCTTCAATGTCTGAGCCATCTAAGGCTTTCATGCACGCCTTGAAACCATATGCATTGTCTTTTTTAAGAGTATTGTATATAGACTTCCCATCATTAAGGCGTAAAATCTTCCCAACGATAGTTGCTTCCTCTCCCTTTAACTTGGCAAAGTTTGCTTCTCCTGCATTGTAGTCAAATAATTCTTCTGGGCTCAAAGCAGTTTCTTTTATTTCTTCGTACATTTGAGTTAGTGGATCAATAACCTTTTCTTGCAGAATAGCCCAAGGAGCATCGTGAGTATTTCTGAATGCATGCTTTGGTACAACAGATTTGTATCCATATGGATTTGGATCTGCAGATAGCATGGTTCTAATATTTTTGATTGCAGCAAATAGTGGTATCTTTTTCCCATTAATATCTTTAGATTCAAGTAAACGTCCAAGTAGAACTAGTGCTGTACCAGATGCATCCCCATCATCAGAGAACGTTAGTCTAGGAGACCCTTTAAGCCTCTTTCCATCAAATAGCTCTAGCAATGCTGGCCTTATAGTCTCATCATTGAAAATAGAGGCTGAATACCCTCCAAGTTCATCAGAAATACCTAAAGCCTCAGTAGGGAACTTTTCTTCAAAACCATGTAGTGTTTCTTCGGCAGCTTTGTATGGTGCAGACTTTAGCATTTGTCTCGCAGATTTCAATACACCTTGGAACACTTTAGCAGATGCAGCATTCTCTAGCTCGCCTAGGTTGCCGTCATTAAAAGATTTCATAACTCTTTCGCTAATTCCTAGTGCGCTAGTTAAATTATTTCTGAAAGCTTCCTTCCTTTGTGATCTTATGTCTTCTACTGCCTCTTTGAACTCTGCCATATGATAAAGAGAGTTTTCTATAGCAGCAAGTACCGCTGAATCAGCAATATCTTTTGGAATCATTGTTGTATTAAGTTGCCCAACTCCAGATCCTATTTGGAATAGCTGTGAATCTGAAAGTTTCCTTGGATCTGATTGTGTTGCTATTGCTTCTATCGCTGATGATGATTCAAATAAATTATCTTTGCTCGCAGACTTTGCAAAATCTGATGTTGCTTTATCTAAAGCGATATTCCTAAGCCCCTGGTAATCAATATTTGCCACTGGAATAATTTTCCCTGGGTTTTCCTGATCTCCAATGATTGTCCTGGCATTTTGCATATCTGAAAGCCCAACAACATCAGGAGCCCCATAGAATGATTCTTTATTTTCAAATATTGGTTCTTGAGTCCCAGATTCTGTAATTCTAGTTCCTTCTTGCATCCCAATAGATGAGGATTTGTTTTGCGTACTGCCTTCTGATAAAATTGCTTCTGCCAATTCATTTGTTTCTGTAGTATCGGCAACCTGTGCTTTCAATGCATCTTTTGGAGAATCAAAAATATTTGGAGATTGTCTAAATAGCTTATGAACTGTTGCGGCAGTTGCAATGTCTGCAGCAGCCTTCATGCCTTTCTTTGTTATATCTGAAACTTTGTGTTCTTTAGATATTCTATCTATTATTGCACTAGAGGCAACACTACCTGCAGCGAAAGAAGCAAGCTTTCCTGCGCTTCTAGCTATTCCTCCACCAGAAGCAAATGCAAGACCAGCAGAAGTGACACCTTTTGATATATTGTATGCAGCACTAGACTCTGAAGGCCTAACTAGGTCCTCAAAGCTAAATTTGTCAATAGAGTCGAGTGCTGATTGCAAAGGAACTTGGTTACTGTCTACGTCCTTAAACATATTGGCTACAGCATAGCTTCCAAAATTAAGAAGGTCCTTTCCTGTATCGGCAATACTTGCTGCTGATCCAACCGCACCTCTTCCAATGTTAGCAAGGTTACTTACTACATCCTTAGAAACGGGCTTGCTCATGTGAACCCTCTCTGAATGCATCTTTATAGCTTGCAACTCATTAAGGTCTGAATCACTAACAGCGTATCGTAGAGGCATGATTGTAGAGTTTACATACATATCGTGAAGCTTTTTAGAGAATTTTATAGAGTCTTTTTCTGTAAAAGACCTTGATTCAGCTATTTTTGACAGTGCTTTCATCCTGAAAAGAGAATCATACTCTTTCTTATCCCAGACTTTACCAGTCATAGATGCAATCTTGCCAGAAACATATGATCTCTCAACTGCATTAATGCTAGAAAGAGTGCTTAATTCGCTTGAAGCTATATTGCCCAGAATAGGAATGGCGCCAATAGTAGATTGCCCCCATCCTTTTGAGGCTTTACCAATGTTTAGACCAGTTT
>NW_018478640.1:0-2521 GCF_002113885.1 Mizuhopecten yessoensis | reverse complement strand
GTAGTGTGTTGTATGTTAATGGTAGTGTGTCATGTGTTAGTGGTTGTGTGTCGTGTGTTAGTGGTAGTGTGTTCTATGTTAATGGTAGTGTGTTGTTTGTTAGTGGTAGTTTTTCATGTATGAGTGGTAGTGTGTCATGTGCTAGTGGTAGTGTGTCATGTGTTAGTGGTAGTGTGTCGTGTGTTAGTGGTAGTGTGTAATGTGTTAGTGGTAGTGTGTCATGTGTAAGTGGTAACGTGTCATGTGTTAGTGGTAGTGTGTCGTGTGTTAGTGGTAGTGTGTCATGTGGTTGTGTGTCATGTGTTAGTGGAAGTGTGTCGTATGTTAGTGGTAGTGTGTCGTGTTTTAGTGGTAGTGTGTCATGTGCTAGTGGTAGTTTGTCATTTGTAAATGGTAGTATGTCATGTGTGAGTGGTTATTGTTGTGTGTCGTGTGTTAGTGGTAGTGTGTCGTGTGTTAGTGGTAGTGTGTTGTATGTTAATGGTAGTGTGTCATGTGTTAGTGGTTATGTGACGTTTGTGAGTGGTAGTGTGTTCTATGTTAATGGTAGTGTGTCATGTGTAAGTGATAGTGTGTCATGTGTTAGTGGTAGTGTGTCATGTGTTAGTGGTAATGTACCGTGTGTTAGTGGCAGTGTGTTGTGTGTTAGTGGTAGTGTGCCATGTGTTAGTGGTAGTGTGCCATGTGTTAGTGGTAGTGTGTCATGTGTTAGTGGTAGTGTGTCTTGTGTTAGGGGTAGTATGCCATGTGTTAAAGGTGGTGTACCGTGCGTCAGTGGTAGCGTGTCTTTTTTTAATGATTGATTGTCATGGTCATGTGTTAGTGGTTGTGTGCTAGTGGTGGTGTGTCATGTGTGAGTGGTAGTGTGTCATGTATTAGTGGTAGTGTGTCGTGTGATAGTGTTTCGTGTGTTTGGGGTAGTGTGCCATGTGTTAGTGGTAGTGTGACATGTGTTAGTGGTAGTGTGTTGTGTGTTAGTGATAATGTGTCATGTGTAAGTGGTAGTGCATCGTGTGTTAGTGGTTGTGTGTCATGTGTGAGTGGTAGCATGTCATGTGTAAGTAGTAGTGTGTCATGTGGTAGTGGTAGTGTGTCATGTGTGAGTGGTAGCATGTCATGTGTAAGTAGTAGTTTGTCATGTGTTAGTGGTAGTTTGTCATGTGTAAGTAGTAGTGTGCCATGTGTTAGTGGTAGTGTGCCATGTGTTAGTGGGAGTGTGTCATGTGTTAGTGGTAGTCTGTCATGTGTAAGTAGTAGTGTGTCTTGTGTTAGTGGTAGTGTGTCATGCGTTAGTGGTTGTGTGTCATGTGTGAGTGGTGGTATGTCATGTGTAAGTAGGAGTGTGTCATGTGTTAGTGGTTGTGTGCTATGTGTGAGGGGTAGTGTGTCGTGTGTTAGTGGTAGTGTGTCGTGTGTTAGTGGTAGTGTGTCGTGTGTTAGTGGAAGTGTGTCATGTGTAAGTGGTAGTGTGTCATGTGTTAATGGTAGTATATCATGTGTTAGTGGTAGTGTGTCATGTGTTAGTGGTTGTGTGTCATGTGTGAGTGGTAGTATGTCATGTGTAAGTAGTAGTGTGTCATGTGTTAGTGGTAGTGTGTCATGTGTAAGTAGTAGTGTGTCATGTGCTAGTGATAGTGTGCCATGTATTGGCAGCAGTGTGTCCTGTGTTTGCAGTCGCATGTCGTGTGTTAGTGGTAAAGTGTCGTTTGTAAGTGGCTTTGTGTCATGTTTTAGTGGTAGTGTGTCATGTGTGAGTGGTTGTTTGTGTCATGTGCTAGTGGTGGTGTGTCATGTATGAGTGGTAGTATGTCATGTGTGAGTGGTTATTTGTTGTATGTTAGTAGTAGTGTGTCATTTATTAGTGGTAATGTGTCTTGTATTAGCGATAGTGTGTCATGTGTGTGTGGTAGTGTGTCATGTGTTAGTGGTAGTGTGCCATGTCTTAGTGGTCATGTGTCGTGTGTTAGTTCTTATGCGTCATGTGTAAGTGGTTATTTGTCATCTGTAAGTGGTAGTGTATCGTGTGTTAATGGTTGTGTGGTGTGTGTTAGTGGTAGTTTGTCATGTGTGAGTGGAAATATGTCTTGTGTTAGGGGTAGTATGCCATGGTTTAGTGGTGGTGTACCGAGCGTCAGTGGTAGCGTGTCTTTTGTTAGTGGTTGATTGCCATGTGTTAGTGGTTATGTGTCTTGTGTCAGTGATAGCGTCTCTTCTGTAAGTGGTTGTGTGTCGTGTGTTAGTGTTAGTTTCTCATGTGTAAGTGGTAGTGTGTCGTGTGTTAGTGGTAGTGTGTCATGTGATGTAGTGGTAGTTTGCCATGTGCTAATGGTTGTGTGTTATGTTTTAGTGGTAGTTTGTCATGTGTTAGTGGTAGTGTGTCATGTGTAGGTGGTGGTGTGTCATGTGTTAATGGTAGTGAGTTAGTGGTAGTATGTCATGTATTAGTGGTAGTGTGTCATGTATTAGTGAAAGTGTATCGTTTGTTAGTGGTAGTTTGTCATGTATGAGTGGTAGTGTGTCA
>NW_018478639.1:0-2521 GCF_002113885.1 Mizuhopecten yessoensis | reverse complement strand
CAATCAATACACATGTTAACAATCAATGCACATGTAAACAATCAAAACACATGTAAACAATCATAACAATCAATACACATGTAAGCAATCA
Organism: Mizuhopecten yessoensis; assembly: GCF_002113885.1. Classification (NCBI taxonomy): domain Eukaryota; kingdom Metazoa; phylum Mollusca; class Bivalvia; order Pectinida; family Pectinidae; genus Mizuhopecten; species Mizuhopecten yessoensis. The sequence continues at coordinate 2,430 of NW_018478639.1, read as the reverse complement.
ATACACATGTAAACAAACAATACACATGTAAACAAACAATACACATGTAAACAAGCAATACACATGTAAACAATCAATGCACATGTAAACAATCAATAAACAACACTATTCTCCTTGTTGTCAATTGTATAAGCTACAAGCGTGACAAAATGTTCGATTATTATTTGCGACTTCCGACTGGTACACAAACACAAAACTGCACTAGTATTGCCACAGCTCTTGTGTTGTAATTGGTATCGCTTTACGGGTTAAATTAAGGTTCTCTTGTTCTAAGATACCAAAAATACAATACAGCTTTCTGCACCCCTATAAGTGTAATTGGAGTTGAAAATATTCAGCCAACTTATTAGCAGAGTACCTTTAACTTATTTAACTGTAATTAACAATAATTATATGATGACATCGAAATGATATTGTTTATCTCTTTCTCTCTCTTTCACTTTTATAGATTTCTTCATATAAAAATTTGGTGTAATCTTTTAAATAGTACGAAATGGAAATGCATACGATGCTATCTCCGGGTATCAGTGTATAATGTGATGCTGTCATTTCGTATAGGATTTAAGTCAGTGTACGGGGATACAACAAGACATTTGTAAGAATTGTTACATTGTTACATCGGCCCCGTTATAATGATTAATATGTGATATATAAACATACATAGAAAAGTACCATTAATTACTTAGATTTTGATACTTTGGGCATTAGTTGGAAATGAGATCGATGACAGATTGGTTTATATGGTGTAGCGTCCTATCAACACCTAATGTCGGTGAAGGGCGTGCCTTTGTCTATAATTATGATGTATGCGTGTGTGTTGAAAGCGGTTTGTTGGTGGTTTTGCCTCATTACGATGGGCATATCTGAAGCCAATTTAGAGTGTACCTCACTGAAATACCATGTCGAAGGCACCCAGCACACTACTCCATCTTGCCACATAATACTGACAAAATGTTAACCACTGGCTGTGCTTACTATATACTGAACGTATCGCAGGGAATAACTTCTAGAAAAATTATGAACCTTGGTAAACAGACAAGATGTTAATTTAGGTATATTTGAGGTAAAATTGCAGGTAAAATTAAGCAATAAAGTGCAGGTGAAAAAATGACCTAAATTTGGTCTGAAGTGTACCTGGACAATAACATTATGTCAATTCAGGTCAACTTTATTTCAAACTCTGGACATCTGCAAGTAAATCTGATGTGAAATTGAGGTGAATTTCAGGTCAATATCTGGTAAAGATTTTCAAGTCAAATAACCCGAAGAAATTTTGCCCGTTCAAGTCGAAAAATTGTGTTACACGTATATATCATAACACGAACTAATGACATGTAAGATGGAACTGTGTGGTGTAATTTCAGAATGTCCATACGGGTAACTGATGACGTCAGGAAGAGTGATAGATATTTAATCCGGTTTCTAGGGAGATAAATACGTCACAACGGCTGCTGTAGTATCGTTTCCCTATACAATATGTATATGACCGTCATAAGAGAACGTTCGACAAATTTGCAAACCTGACCCTATGGCTACGATAACTGGTATAACGGCCAGATGTATTTGTCTGCGGCGAACGCAGGGCGGACCTATATCTAGATGACCAGTAATCGATCGCTATTCTTTACTGGGTCTGTTGGTAAATATTCGTGTTTTATGAGCAATTTCCCTGGTGATTTGGGTTGGCTGTTGATCGTCTGCTTAGTTCGCCGTTAAAGTTCTTAATATGCCGGAAATTCTTCACTTTGTCTTAATATTGTACTAATCGATTAGTTGCCATTTCGTGCCCAAAAGCAATAATACCGATATGATAAATAGACGCGAGCCTACATAAAATTTGAAATTGAGATCGTTGGCAATGAAATCTATTTTGTGAAATCGCTATAGAGGACGTGTCTGCGAAAACCGATTTTTGGTATATAGACAAATAAGGCCCGTGAACCCAAGTTTACTGCCCAACAGAAAAGATGAAATCGCACGCAGTCAACTCTATATGATGTTAGCCAGTCGGTGGTCCATTACTGGCTGGTTTGTTATCGCCAGAACACATTACGTAATCATTTGTTTTGTTCCTTCTGGTCAAGATCGGTCAATATTACGTAACATTAATTATTTACAGAAGACAAATATCACTACTGACTGTCTATACATGTATCACTACTGACTGTCTATATCACTACTGACTGTCGATATCACTACTGACTGTCTATATCGCTACTGACTGTCTATATCAATACTGAATGTCTATATCACTACTAACTGTTANCTAACTGTCTATATCACTACTGACTGTCTATATCACTACTGACTGTCGATATCAATACTGACTCTCTATATCAATACAGACTGTCTATATCAATACTGACTGTCTATATCACTACTGAATGTCTATATCACTACTGAATGTCTATATCACTACTGACTGTGTAT
>NW_018478638.1:0-2519 GCF_002113885.1 Mizuhopecten yessoensis | reverse complement strand
CCGGTAAACAGTAGTTGGACTATGCCAGGGACCCATAGCTGATCCAGTAAATTGTAGTGGGACTATGCCAGGGAACCATAGCTGATCCGGTTAACAGCAGTGGGACTATGCTAGGGATCCATAGCTGATCCGGTAAACAGTAGTGGGACTATGCCAGGGACCCATAGCGGATCCGGGAAACTGTAGTGGGATTGTGCCAGGGACCCATAGCTGATTCGGTAAAATGTCCTGGGACTATTCCAGGGACCATAGCTGATCCGGTAAACAGTAGTGGGACTTTGCCAGGAACCAATAGCAGATCCGGTAAACAGTAGTGGGACTATTCCAGGGACCCATAGCGGATCCGGTAAACTGTAGTGGGATTGTGCCAGGGACCCATAGCTGATTCGGTAAACTGTAGTGGGCCTATGTCAGGGACCCATAGCTGATACGGTAAATAGAAGTCGAACTATGTCAGGGACCCATAGCTGATTCGGTAAAATGTCANACTATTCCAGGGACCCATAGCTGATCCGGTAAACAGTAGTGGGACTTTGCCAGGAACCAATAGCAGATCCGGTAAACAGTAGTGGACTATGCCAGGGACCCATATCTAATCCGGTAAACAGCAGTGGGACTATGCCAGGAACCCATAGCTGATCCGGTAAACAGTAATGGGACTATGCCAGGGACCCAAAGCTGATCCGGTAAACAGTAGTGGAACTACATGTATGTCAGGGACAAATAGCTGATCCGGTAAACAGTAGTGGGACTATGCCAGGGACCCATAGCTGATCCGGTAAACAGTAGTGGAACTACATGTATGTAAGGGACAAATAGCTGATCCGGTAAACAGTAGTTCCGGTAAACTGTAGTTGGACAATGCCAGTGACCAATAGCTGATCCGGTAAACTATAGTGGGACTATGCCAGGGATCCATAGCTGAACCGGTAAACAGTAGTGGGAATATGCCAGGGAGCATTAGCTGATTCGGGAAATTGTAGTGGGACTGTACCAGGGACCCATAGCTGATCCGGTAAACTGTAGTAGGACTATTTCAGGGACCCATAGCTGATCCGGTAAACAGTACTGGAACTATGTCAGGGACCCATTGCTGATCCGGTAAACTGTAGTGGGACTATGCCAGGGATCCATAGCTGATCCGGTAAACTGTAGTGGTAAACAGTAATGGGGCTATGCCAGGGACCCATAGCTGAGCCGGTAAACTGTAGCGGGACTATGCCAGGGATCCATAGCTGATCCGGTAAACTGTAGCGGGACTATGCCAGGAATCCATAGCTGATCCGGTAAACTGTAGCGGGACTATGCCAGGAATCCATAGCTGATCCGGTAAACTGTAGTGGGACTATGCCAGGGACCAATAGCTGATCCGGTAAACAGTAGCGGGACTATGCCAGGAACCCATAGCTGATCCGGTAAATAGTAGTGGGATGATGTCAGGGACCCATAGCTGATCCGGTAAACTGTAGCGGGACTATGCCAGGGATCATAGCTGATCCGGTAAACTGTAGTGGGACTATGCCAGGGACCCATAGCTGATCCGGTAAACAGTGGTGGGACTATGCCAAGGATCCATAGCTGATCCGGTAAACAGTAGTGGGACTATGCCAAGGATCCATAACTGATCCGGTAAACAGTAGTGGGACTATGCCAGGGATCAATAGCTGATCCGGTAAACTGTAGTGGGACTATGCAAGGAACCCATAGCTGATCCGGTAAACAGTAGTGGGACTATGCCAAGGATCCATAACTGATCCGGTAAACAGTAGTGGGACTATGCCAGGGACCCATAGATGATCCGGTAAACAGTAATGGAACTATGTCAGGGACTCATAGCTGATCCGGTAAACAGTAGGGGGACTATGCCAGGGACCCATAGCTGATCCGGTAAACAGTAATGGAACTATGTCAGGGACTCATAGCTGATCCGGTAAACAGTAGTGGGACTCTGCCAGGGACCCATAGCTGATCCGGTAAACTGTAGTAGGACTTTGCCAGGGACCCATAGCTGATCCGGTAAACTGTAGTAGGACTTTGCCAGGGACCCATAGCTGATCCGGTAAACTGTAGCGGGACTATGCCAGGGATCATAGCTGATCCGGTAAACTGTAGTGGGACTATGCCAGGGACCCATAGCCTATCAGGTAAACTTTAGTAGGACTATGTCAGGGACCCATAGCTGATCCGGTAAACAGTAGTGGAACTATATCAGGGACCACTAGCTGATCCGGTAAACAGCAGTGGGACTATGCAAGGAACCCATAGCTGATCCGGTAAACAGTAGTGGGACTACGTCAGGGACCCATAGCTGATCCGTTAAACAGTAATGGAACTATGTCAGGGACCCATAGCTTATCCGGTAAACAGTAGTGGGACTATGCAAGGGACCCATAGCTGATCCGGTAAACTGTAGTAGGACTATGTCAGGGACCCATAGCTGATCCGGTAAACAGTAGAGGAACTATGTCAGGGATCCATTGCTGATCCGGTAAACTGTAGTGGGACTATTCCAGGGACCC
>NW_018478637.1:1361-2514 GCF_002113885.1 Mizuhopecten yessoensis | reverse complement strand
AAATCCACGCGTTGTGATGTTTCAAGAGAATCCTCGACGATTCCATGTTGTGATAGATGAAGGAGCCTATTTGCTGATCTAGATTCCAGGGACAATCTAAGATGATGAAACCAGGTTGAACTTTGTAAAAACATGGTTGTGAGTGTAAATAAGATATTTAATAAATATTTCATCTTTTTGTCATTTGTCATTTTCTTAACTCAGTAGAAGTAAAACATTTTTTCTTAGTTCAAATATCTATATTATTTTATATATGTCCTGACGTTGTGTTGTGATTAAACTTATTGTCACTGTGAATTGTATCTTTGTCCGTCGTTAACTCACTATTTACTTTCCTTGGAATGACATGTCGTGTTTATTTTTTTTAAATTAAAGTTGTTTGCAAATTATTCAGAACATTAATTATTTGAAACAGGATAAAGAAATCATCCTTCACTGCAAAATTGCATTTTTTCAGGAATTATTTAGCGAAAATTTCAGAAATTCACTTTCTGGAACGCATGTTCGTAAACTGTGACAATTGTAGTATGAATATTTCAGAAAAACTGTTTGGTTTAGAAAAACAGAAAATCTTTGATTACGATTTCCGAAATAGATAGTCCATAAGTTTAGGTTATTTATCAAGGTAACTTGAACGTGAACAATTGATTTTATTGTGATATAGTTTTGTAATTATACAATAAGTTGAAAAATTGTAAAATGCATCCAGAATTGTGGAATCATAAATATCAAATAAGACAACATGAACACAAAATAATTGTTTTGTTCTTGTTTCTTGTTCTAATTAAATGTTGGTCGTTAACAAATACACTGACTGATTGTTAGGATTGTGCTTAAAATTTCATTTCAAGTTTCCGTCTGAAAGTTCATAGTTTGTTTACATAAGGTTTTGTTTTAGGAACATCTTAAATTGTATAAACGGCAATAACAGGCAGTTGCTAAGGTATGTTTTGTAAATTAAGAGACGAAACAATTTTATTAATGCCAAATATTTACAAAATCAGACATTGTTTAATTCAGTGCATGTCGTTGATTTCGCAATGCTTAATCGGATATTTTCGGTAGAAATACACTTTTAAGTTAATGTGAATGCATGTGTCTATGTTGTAGTTAAAGGATAAAACAAATCTCAAAAAACGTCTACGGAAAACTA
>NW_018478637.1:0-1229 GCF_002113885.1 Mizuhopecten yessoensis | reverse complement strand
AAACAAATCTCAAAAAACGTCTACGGAAAACTATCCGGGTTAATGCATGCTCTACATACTTTAGATCCTTCATAAAATGACCTGAATTATATGACAGACAGACAGACAGACAGGCAGATAGACAGATAGACAGACAGTGTTATAAAACAATGCAGAAATTAACTTCAAAATTGCAAAGTTCACGACATAATAACATAAACCCAATACCTGACCAACACCTTTACACTCTAACAATGCCGTCATTTAGAATATAACAATATTTATATACGTTCCCCGCCAGGTATATAAGATGTTGAAATAAACGAAAAAGACAAGCGTTATTGAGTCTGAGTTACACCCGAAATGTAAATATTTGCCAACAACCCTTGTGTTATGTAAGTTTGAGAAATAAGAGAATTAGTAAGCCAAGTTCTGGAACCGAAGTAAGCTACTAGTTACATACCACTACTCTGTACTTCATGGTTCATTCGAAGAAGTCATTTGATAATTTGATTGCACCATGTCAAGTAACAGGCATATATCATGTTCATAGGCTTTCTTATTACTTAAAGAAGCCGATTAAAGAAAAATACAATGGCATAAACTAAGACACTGAGCTAAAAATATAGTAAATTAAGCAATTTTACCTTTTTGATGAACATATATAAAACCTGTTAAGGACCAGGAAAGCTTTTATGAGGTTTGATTGTCCTCTAAGGAAATTCAGAAATCAAAGTTGTTTTAGCGCCATTGCATCAACTCACTTTGCCGTTCGGACCAGATGAGCTAATATGGAAATGTTCAAAAAGAAATATAAAAAACCCCAAAGAATATAAATATACAAAATTATCATACATATTGATATCGATTGCAAACTAAATACATATTCTTTATTTCAACGGTTAGAAAGAGACAATACTGCGTCCACAACAAAAATAGATGTGTATTTATATACTATGTGATTTTCTCTATCGTATGATGCTATGTGACCGTTCACATATGTTTACTTAATATAGAAAGAGGGTTCATTGAAAGTAGATATAACTTTTATTCTATCAGGTTGGATTATTCTCTAATGAAGCTTGAAAGTAAACATAACATCTATTTTATCAGGTTGGATTCTCCTCTAATGAGCCTTGAAAGTAAATATGACTTCTTTTCTATCATGTTGGATTATCCTCTCATGAACCTTGAAAGTAAATATAACTTCTATTCAATACTGGTTAGGTTACTGGGAAATGTGATCACCT
>NW_018478636.1:0-2513 GCF_002113885.1 Mizuhopecten yessoensis | reverse complement strand
AGTTGTACATAAGAGTACATAGGTGTTTTAGTTGTACATTAGAGTACATAGGTGTTTTAGTTGTACATAAGAGTGCATTGGTGTTTTAGTTGTACATAAGAGTACATAGGTGTTTTAGTTGTACATAAGAGTGCATAGGTGTTTTAGTTGTATATAAGAGTACAAAGGTGTTTTAGTTGTACATAAGAGTACATAGGTGTTTTAGTTGTACATAAGAGTGCATAGGTGTTTTAGTTGTACATAAGAGTACAAAGGTGTTTTAGTTGTACATAAGAGTACATAGGTGTTTTAGTTGTACATAAGAGTGCATAGGTGTTTTAGTTGTACATAAGAGTACATAGGTATTTTTGCTGTAAAAAGAATAAACTGATCACGGCAGTTTGATTTGTACAAAGGAGTTTGAGTTGCACATAGGTATCATAGTTGTTTATAGGGTTATATATGTACATAGGGTTATAGTTGTACATAGGGTTATAGTTGTACATAGGGTTATAGTTGTACATAGGGTTATAGTTTTACATAGGGTTATAGATGTACATAGGGTTATAGTTGCACATAGGGTTATAGTTGTACACAGGGTTATAGATGTACATAGGGTTATAGATGTACATAGGGTTATAGTTGTACATAGGGTAATAGTTGTACATAGGGTTATAGTTGTACATAGGGTTATAGGTGTACATAGAGTTATAATTGTATATAGGGTTATAGTTGTACATAGGGTTATAATTGTATAAAGGGTTATAGTTGTACATAGGGTTATAGTTGTACATAGGTAGTTTAGTTGTACATAGGTGTTTTAGTTGTACATAGGTAGTTTAGTTGTACATAAGAGTACATAGGTGTACATAGGGTTATAGCTGTACATAGCGTTATAGTTGTACATAGGGTTATAGTTGTACATAGGGTTATAGTTGTACATAGGGTTATATTTGTACATAGGGTTATAGTTGTACATAAGGTTATAGTTGTACATAGGGTAATTGTTGTACATTGGGTTATAGTTGTACAATGCGTTATAGTTGTACATAGGATTATAGTTGTACATAGGGTTATAGTTCTGCATGGGGTTAAAGTTGTACATAGGGTTATAGTTGTACATAGGGTTATAGTTGTACATAGGGTTATAGTTGCACATAGGGTAATAGTTGTACATAGGGTTATAGTTGTACATAGGGTTATAGTTGTACATAGGGTTATAGTTGTACATAGGGTTATAGTTGTACATAGGGTTATAGTTGTACATAGGGTTATAGTTGTACATAGGGTTATAGTTGTACATAGGGTTATAGTTGTACATAGGGTTATAGTTGTACATAGGGTTATAGTTGTACATAGGGTTATAGTTGTACATAGGGTTATAGTTGTACATAGGGTTATAGTTGTACATAGGGTTATAGTTGTACATAGCGTTATAGTTGTACATAGGGTTATAGTTGTACATAGGGTTATAGATGAACATGGGGCTTAAGTTGTACATAGGGTTATATTTGTACATAGGGTTATAGTTGTACATAGGGTTATAGTTGTACTGTACATAGGGTTATTGTTGTACATAGGGTTATAGTTGTACATAGGGTTAAAGTTGTACATAGCGTTATAGTTGTACATAAGGTTATAGTTGTACAAAGGGTTATAGTTGTACAAAGGGTTATAGTTGTACATAGGGTTATAGTTGCACATAGGGTAATAGTTGTAGATAGGGTTATAATTGTACATAGGGTTATAGTTGTACATAAGGTTATAGTTGTACATAGCGTTATAGTTGTACATAGGGTTATAGTTGTACATAGGGTTATAGATGTACATGGGGCTAAAGTTGTACATATGTTTATAGTTGTACATAGGGTTATTGATGTACATGGGGCTAAAGTTGTACATAGGGTTAAAGTTGTACATAGGGTTATAGTTGTACACAGGGTTATAGTTGTACATAGGGTTATATTTGTACATAGGGTTATAGTTGTACATAGGGTTATAGTTGTACATAGAGTTATTGTTGTACATTGGGTTATAGTTGTACATAGGGTTAAAGTTGTGCATAGCGTTATAGTTGTACATAGGGTTATAGTTGTACATAGGGTTATAGTTGTACATAGGTAGTTTAGTTGTACATAGGGTTATAGTTGTACATAGGTAGTTTAGTTGTACATAGGTATTTTAGTTGTACATATGTACTTTAGTTGTACATAGGTATTTTAGTTGTACATAGATATCAAAGTGGTAAATATTTCAATTGTACATAAGTGTTATAGTTGTACGTATGTATTAAAGTTATACATAGGTATTTTAAATATACATAGGAGTTTTAATTATACATAGGAGTTTTAGTTGAGATCAAGGTCGCCTTCTAGCTTCGTGCTACTACTTTAGCCTAATCTGTGGCAGAGCGGTGGACCGGGAAGCCAAAGTTAGCTACAAGGTTACGGCCAACCTCGGGTACTGATAGTCCAGCTACAAGACTACGGCCAACTTCGGGGACTGATAGTCCAGCTACAAGGCTAAGTCCAACT
>NW_018478635.1:0-2511 GCF_002113885.1 Mizuhopecten yessoensis | reverse complement strand
ACATGTAGTATTTTATACACAAGTTAACATATGTGTGAGGTACATCTAGTCTGTTATACACACGTTAACATATGTGTGAGGTACATGTAGTATGTTATACACACATTAACATGTGTGAGGTACATGTAGTATTTTATACACAACATATGTGTGAGGTACATGTAGTATTTTATAAACACGTTAACATGTGTGAGGGACATGTAGTATTTTATACACATGTTAACATATGTGTGAGGTACATGTAGTATTTTATAAACACGTTAGCATGTGTGAGGTACATGTAGTATTTTATAAACACGTTAGCATGTGTGAGGTACATGTAGTATTTTATAAACACGTTAGCATGTGTGAGGTACATGTAGTATTTTATACACACGTTAACATATGTGTGAGGGACATGTAGTATGTTATACACAAGTTAACATGTGTGTGAGGTACATGTAGTATGTTATACACACATTAACATGTGTGAGGTTCATGTAGTATTTTATACACACGTTAACATGTGTGAGGTACATGTAGTATGTTATACTCAAGTTAACATATGTGTGAGGTACATGTAGTATTTTATAAACACGTTAGCATGTGTGAGGTACATGTAGTATTTTATAAACACGTTAACATGTGTGAGGTACATGTAGTATGTTATACTCAAGTTAACATATGTGTGAGGTACATGTAGTATGTTATACACACGTTAACATATGTGTGAGGTACATGTAGTATTTTATACACAACATATGTGTGAGGTACATGTAGTATTTTATAAACACGTTAACATGTGTGTGAGGTACATGTAGTATGTTATACACACGTTAACATGTGTGTGAGGTACATGTAGTATTTTATACACACGTTAACATATGTGTGAGGGACATGTAGTATGTTATACACAAGTTAACATGTGTGTGAGGTACATGTAGTATGTTATACACACATTAACATGTGTGAGGTACATGTAGTATTTTATAAACACGTTAGCATGTGTGAGGTACATGTAGTATTTTATAAACACGTTAACATGTGTGTGAGGTACATGTAGTATGTTATACACACATTAACATGTGTGAGGTTCATGTAGTATTTTATACACACGTTAACATATGTGTGAGGGACATGTAGTATGTTATACACAAGTTAACATATGTGTGAGGTACATCTAGTCTGTTATACACACGTTAATATATGTGTGAGGTACATGTAGTATGTTATACACACATTAACATGTGTGAGGTTCATGTAGTATTTTATACACACGTTAACATGTGTGTGAGGTACATGTAGTATGTTATACACACGTTAACATGTGTGTGAGGTACATGTAGTATGTTATACACACATTAACATGTGTGAGGTTCATGTAGTATTTTATACACACGTTAACATATGTGTGAGGGACATGTAGTATTTTATACACATGTTAACATATGTGTGAGGTACATGTAGTATGTTATACTCAAGTTAACATATGTGTGAGGTACATGTAGTATGTTATACACAAGTTAACATATGTGTGAGGAACATCTAGTCTGTTATACACACGTTAACATATGTGTGAGGTACATGTAGTATGTTATACACACATTAACATGTGTGAGGTTCATGTAGTATTTTATACACACGTTAACATGTGTGAGGTACATGTAGTATTTTATAAACACGTTAACATGTGTGAGGTACATGTAGTATGTTATACACACATTAACATGTGTGAGGTTCATGTAGTATTTTATACACACGTTAACATGTGTGAGGTACATGTAGTATGTTATACACACGTTAACATATGTGTGAGTTACATGTAGTATTTTATACACAAGTTAACATATGTGTGAGGAACATCTAGTCTGTTATACACACGTTAACATATGTGTGAGGCACATGTAGTATTTTATACACAAGTTAACATGTGTGTGAGGTACATGTAGTATTTTATACACAACATATGTGTGAGGTACATGTAGTATTTTATACACATGTTAACATGTGTGAGGTACATGTAGTATTTTATAAACACGTTAACATGTGTGTGAGGTACATGTAGTATGTTATACACACGTTAACATATGTGTGAGTTACATGTAGTATTTTATACACAAGTTAACATATGTGTGAGGAACATCTAGTCTGTTATACACACGTTAACATATGTGTGAGTTACATGTAGTATTTTATACACAAGTTAACATGTGTGTGAGGTACATGTAGTATTTTATACACATGTTAACATATGTGTGAGGTACATGTAGTATTTTATAAACACGTTAACATGTGTGTGAGGTACATGTAGTATTTTATACACACGTTAACATGTGTGAGGTACATGTAGTATGTTATACACACGTTAACATGTGTGTGAGGTACATGTAGTATTTTATACACACGTTAACATGTGTGTGAGGTACATGTAGTATTTTATACACACGTTAACATATGTGTGAGGTACATGTAGTATTTTATAAACACGTTAACATGTGTGAGGTACATGTAGTATTTTATACACATGTTAAC
>NW_018478634.1:0-2511 GCF_002113885.1 Mizuhopecten yessoensis | reverse complement strand
TTAATGAACTTTGACAATATTTTTTCGCCTATATACGTTTGGTGAATTTGTGCATTTCATGAAGCCTAACGCGTTAGCTTTATGCGTTGTAAATATCCCATTTGTCATAAGCGGATTCCGATCTCGCTATTTACGTGTTGCTAGCGTAGTCAGTACAGCAAGATAGCGGCAGTTAAGATGAGGCTCGATGTTTCAAAACACTGGTTTCCTTTAGAGCAGTAGATATATATTTTTTTGCGTTTTATCTTTGGTTGGTCAAGAGTATTTAGAGTTTGTCTCAAAGAGACAGTCGTTTATTTAAAAACAAAACAATGATGTAAACAAGTACTGATTGTAATGGGGACCATTGCAGATGTCCCCCAAACATTTCCGCTACTATGTTCGCAGTCGCAAAATACACCTACATACCAAATTTGAGCAAAAATATCCGTCAAACAGTTTTTGAGAAATGTGTCGGAAACTTTTAAGGCGGAAGAAAAAGAATAAAAAAACCGGAGTAAAACCAATATGTCCCCCACTTCGTTTGGGAGACACAATAACCTATGTTATCTCCCCATGCAGAAATACCTCTATCCATTCGTAAAGTTCAACATAGACTGGGAGGATAATTTTAGTTATAAACATGTAAGTCTTAATATAGCATTAATGATCCATTTCAATTTTAGCATCTTCTAAACACGAAACATGTAGTCTAGTATTTTGAAGAATAGAAATGAACCTATATTTTAATTAGTGAGATTTTTTTCAAACATTCAAACACTCAAGGGTACTGTGTGTGACGGTAAAATTTGGCCAAGCAGGGTGCATATCAAAAAGTATTGTATTGTATTGTTCAATAGCTTGAAGCCTTGCTACTCATAGGCATATTTTTACAAAAATTTGTACAATGATAACAATGAAATAGAATAATCATAAAATATATTTGCTCCAGTGATCTCAAAAGTAGGTCAAAGTAATTCATTTGAACAAACTTGGAAGCACTTCGCTCCAGCATGCTACTGCCCAAAAATCATGACCCATGGCCTCTTGGTTATTGAGAAGAGATGAAAATGTAAATCGTCTCAAGTGACCTAAAAATATCAAAGCTGTGGCTATTTCCTTTAGACAGAAGAAGATTATTGCAGCTCAATACCCATTACAGCCTATGTTAAACATTGGCTTTTTGGCGGGGCCCCAATTCTGACCCCAGGGGTCTGATTTGTACAAACTTGAATGTTCACCCTTAAGGTATATTAAAAGTAAAATATCAACGCTGTGGTTATTTCCTTTTTGTCAGAAGAAGATTTTTGTAGCTCAATACCCATTACAGCCTATGTTAAACATTGGCCTCTGGCCGTGGCCCCAATTCTGACCCGAGGGATCTGATTTCTACAAACTTGACTCCTTACCCTTAGGGTATGCTAAAAGTGAAATATACATCCAGCAGCCAATCGCAGTCTTAAGAAGAAGATTTTTAAAGATTTAGTCAAATTTCCTATTTTTGGCCCCGCCCCTCAGTCCCCAGGGGGTCCAGCATTTTCTCTTGAACAAACATGAAACCTCATTTCACAAATATACGTCAGAATAAATGTAGTCAAAATCTGTGCAGTAGTTCTTGAGATGAAGTCGAAAATGTGACCTAAAAATGTACAATCAAGTTGACAGTTGGACTCTCTCGATACTTTGAACCCCTCATGAACTGTCTAAGCTTTGTATTATGGATAACATTTATATCACCAGATATTTCATTTCCAGCCGGGTCAAAGCTGTGTGGGGTAGCAGACGTAATAAACAGTCTTAAGTNCATACAACAGCGTGTCGTAAAGTGTGAACCATGATATAGAACAGTTTGTTGTTAGGTGTGAACCACGACATACAACAGCGTGTCGTAAAGTGTGAACCATGATATAGAACAGTTTGTTGTTAGGTGTGAACCACGACATACAACAGCGTGTCGTAAAGTGTGAACCATGATATAGAACAGTTTGTTGTTAGGTGTGAACCACGACATACAACAGCGTGTCGTAAAGTGTGAACCATGATATAGAACAGTTTGTTGTTAGGTGTGAACCACGACATACAACAGTTTGTTGTTAAGTGTGAACCACGACATACAACAGCGTGTATGTGACCATGACATACAATAATTAGTCGTTAAGTGTGAACAATGACGTAAAACGGTTTGTAGTTAAGTATGAACAATGACATACAACCGAATGATGTTTAGTGTGAACCACGACACACAACAGTGTAATGTCAAGTGTGAACCACGACATATAACAGTTTAACGTTATATGTGAACCACGACATACAACAGTTTGTCGTTAAATGTGAACCATGAGATACAACAGAGTGATGTTTAGTGTGATCCAAGACATACATAAATGTGTAGTGAAGTGTAAACCATGACATATAACAGTTTGTCGTTAAGCGTGAACCACGACATATAACAGAGTGTTGTTTAGTGTGAACCACGACATACAATAGAGTGTTGTTTAGTGTGAACCACGACATACAACAGCGTGTCGTTAA